>NC_061525.1:15185000-15397500 GCF_022379125.1 Scophthalmus maximus
CACAAGAATTCAAATCATCACAACTAGTAGATACCAAACATTAACTTAATCAAATGCTGCGAAATAATACTGTGCAAATCCACCCTCTTCAGTTCAGAGATATACACACCACATGACTGTTCACCCCCTGGGGTACTCATTCTAAAAATATACTGTATGCATCTATAACTTGATATATACCCAGCAATACTTTACTATTACTGCTCCAGTTTACAGTAATATGTTTACAGTAGATGAGTGATGTAACACACACTCAGCATGTTTCACTTAAGATGAACTGATATAACCGCAACTTCAACACCATGTAATTTGTTGTGTTGAAATATATGACATACATTGCGATCAATAAATAAAGTTGAACTGATAGGATTAATAAAAGCTCAGTAACATTTGTAGAAATTATTTCTCGTCTCCGAAACAGCAACAGAATCTCTGTATACGACACAACTCTCTTACTTTGTGAAATTAACAAAGAATGCAAAAGTCCAGAAAGGATGTAGCCTGCCCCAAACAAAAGAATGTTTTAAAATCTGTTGGCAGAGTACTCTGAATGCATCCTGTGTACTATCGCTAAGCTCGCCCTCTCTGTGGGCAGATGACCGCTCGATGTATTTTGTGAATCAGAGATGACTACTCGCCAAACCTGCTGGAAAAGACAGATGGAGCATTTAATCTGTTAGCGCAGCCAATGAAGTCACTTTCACACAGTCCAGTACAAGAATAACGCACAGAATCATGTCTCTCTCCTCCAGTCACATGAAGCTCACCACACCACAAACCCTCCTCTTTCTTTTCTACTGCATCTGATGAATGCAGCCTCTTCTATAGGCTGTCATTTTGTCTCTCTTCTTTTTCCATGACCAACCAAGGCCTTGTTTCACAGTGATAACGGACGTCTTCCACTTGGGAATATCTAAGATAATTGCATGCCACATCTCCTTTGATGGACAAAACATCTTCATTTGTCAAATTGTAGATTTTGATTTCTGAAAAGATACAGTGAGGAGGAATCCACCATGGTCTGTGAGAGTTATTCAATTTTATCATATCATCATACTGCCCAATTTCGTTTCAGGACTTGATAATCGCAACAGTAGCATGTTCTTCTGATAATGAATATAGCTCTACTGAGAAATAGGTATTAAAGAATATATGCAAATGACAAAAAACATTTTATCTTACAGAGAAATGTTAAAATGTGTACAAACAATGCCGTGATTATTCAGAGTGATCAACAGAACCTTAGTTTTTTTTTGGTTTTTTTAAGAATTAGGAACTAAAGGGGGAAACACCTCCATAACTGCAAGCTGGAAACAGGTGGCGGGTGAAGAAATTGAGGAATCAGGACCAAAACATCACAATGCATTTTTTGCAAATATAAAGAATTAAAAGAAGAGTTTGGCAGTTTGGGTTTTTGTCTCGTGTTAAATGTGAAAACTGATCGTCTTTCACGTCAGTTTTTCTAGTAAAGGGGTACAGTACGGACAAGCAGCCAGTTAGCATAGCTTAGCCTGGCTAGGAATTAGTCTAACACATAATCCACGTCAAACCATGTCCTAATGGTTTTAGAGTTCACTTTTCTTGAAGTTATTATTATTTTTTCTTCAGTATAGCCTTTATTTGACAGGATACTATTGTGATAGGTTGAGAGGAAGTGGGGGACAAAATGCAGCAAATGGCCAAAGGTTGGACACACTGTTTTTTTAATGGATTAAGAATATATAGTGTGTTCCTTTACTTTCAGTCATTGTGCTAAGCTAACCGGCTACTGGCTGGAGATCCATATTCTCCGTACAGACATTGGCGTGGTATTGATCTTATCACTTAACTCTATGCAAGAAAGTGAATAATTGAATTTCCCTGAATATTGAACAATTTCCTTTTCGGAATTACCAATTTCTTCAAGATAAGTTGCCCTGGCATTTTTTGCAAAAAGGAAAACCATACTGCAGGCATTGTTGTCTATAATTCACTGTTCCTCTAACAGGAAAATATAGTGCTGGGAGGAATTATCCCTGCTCCTACTCTGCAAAACCAAACCATCTGGTTAAAATGAATCACATTGTCTTGACAACATGAGGGCGGATTGATTCCAATCCAAAAACACCACGATGTACATATTCATACCTCAGTTCACGTTTTTTACCTTCTTTCAGTTGCACGCGCACACACTGATACTCACACACACACACACACGCGCGCACACACACGACAAGAAGGGCTCCACTTCACTTCCTTCAACACTGTCACCTAGCAACGCTCCTTCTGATAGCGTGCCAGCTCGATTAGTCTGTCTTTTTCCTTCCCCTCATCCCACTGGCTGTTCTGCAACAACAAGGTGCAGCAGCGAATCAAAGGAGCGTATCTTGGGTTCGGCATCAGTGGTATGCAAATGAAATGCACCACGTCTGGGATGTGATGAAGGTGTACCTGAGGCCTCCTCCTGTAAGGGCCCAATACCTTTCGCCTGTTTTCACGACCCTGAAGCACTGGAGCAATACGATTTGATGCAGAATACGGAGAGGATGTGTTTCAGCAGTTACTTCAATATGCTTTTCTTCTCTTGTGACGAACAATATGAACTCTCGGCAAAGATGATCCGGCATCATTACACACTCTCTCTCTCAGAGTAGGAATGTACAATTCTAGTTTTACCTTTCATGTCTTAACGTGAATTCCATGTATGAAATTTGTAGTTTTTTAGTAATACAAGGGATATTGTTGTGAAGTTTTCACAATAATTGATCATGTATGTAAACATATTAGTCATGGGCAATAAGAGCAACAGACGATTTTTCCTTTAACGTAATCATTTTCATTCTTAAAATCATTACGGTCCTGAAAAAAAAAAATCGTTTTGGCAGCAGCCCCTATATGGAGTAAAATTAGCATCAAGTCTTGAGTCATGCTGTGTTCCTGTATTCAGATACACAGAGCCTGTCTGACACCAAAGTGGCATTCACGAGGAGCAAGCGAGCTGCCACTTATAGCTCCTTAATCCCCAAGATTAGCCCGGAGTTACAGACGTTCAGGCACAGGGATTGACTTCACGTGCCTTATTCTTTCCATTTGACTTTGTGCTCTCCGATCGGTGCAGAGACTATGTGTGTTGAATTAATCCCAGGAAAGGAGGAAAAACAATGAATAGGCGTGTTTACTTCACATCAAAATAATTCATAGCTGGAGGTAGCAAGTGACATTAGCATTAAATCATGATGTTCACATCTTGATATACAGTGCACCTGTGAATGGCAGGCTGTTTCATGTCTCTCGGCTCATTGCACCTTTAGGCAAACTGGCAAACGGTGAGGTTCACGGAGAGGTTGAATTCGGAGCAGCTGAATGCAGATTAGATTATTTTCGTTTTATCATTCTCTGGCCTGCATCACAGAGTGAAAAAAATTAATAGTTCCTGGTTTCATGTTGACATACACAACTATGAAGCTACGAAACACGAAGCCATTCTTGGAAAGACAAAAAAAAGAAGAAGAAAAAACACCCATTAACTTCCATTAACTTCAAATTAGTGGTTAGACTTTCTGGCAGAAACATTCATTCAATTTCTTTCCGGGTGAGAAGATCAACACTGCCTTTGTACCTGTCTGCTAAATATAAACGGGAAACTCTAAATACCCATAAGTCTCACTACATTGCATGCAATACCTTGAAGGTTCTATAATGATCGTTAGAGGCACTGCTATATCTCCTTTTCCTTTCCTATCATTTCCCAGACTGTTAAAACCAAAGACTGTAAAAAAAAAAAAAAGAAAAAGAAAGAAAAGTTGGATTATGCATCTGCACTACCTTGGGAGCAGTGAAACTGTAACAGTTTTTGGATTCTCTTAGCGAATGTATGACTCTCATTGTTGATAACAACCTCCTACCCTGGGAGTTACATCAGAGGAAAATGGTCATCATTTGAATATGGTGAATATTTATTCTTTCCTCAATGGAAAAAAATTACAAATGTGGGAAAATTACATTGATTACTGTAAATTACATTAGAATTTGTAAAATTGTGGGGTTTGGTAAAAACAAACGTGTCAGCGGCACACTACTGATAGTCTATGTTCTCCAGGTGAACCACATGACTCCACTTATTTACAGAGCATGATCTAATCTGTCTCTCCAGGCACACACACACACACACACACACACACACACACACACACAGTTGTCAGACTGGTCCTGTTATTCCGTTTTTCTATAGTTTGTTCCAGGTTCCAAACTTATTCTAAATGCAAAAATACTTCTCGATGTTCACATTCTACACACAGGGCAACGTTCTGCGGTCACAGAGGAGCGAGACACAATCATTCATACAAAATGGAGATAAAGGTCACAGCCTGTGCTCTAAGAGTTGCACTAAGTTGTACGCACAAGAATAGACATAGGTCATTTGTAAAGGACGACGACAGAGAGATTGAGAGAGATGTTCTAACCCTGTTCGCAGTTGTGGGATTGTAAGTTTGAGTTTTAAAGTCACAGAAGTCTGAGGCGGCTCCAAGGTGTGAACGGTGCCGGGGGAGTGAGTGTCAGATGCTGCTCGACAATCTGGCGAGCACTGTTATACAAGTGTTTGTCAGTAACAAATGGACACATTTACGTTCGTTTTAGATCTCATTTTGAGCCACCACCATTTATTAATTTAGTATTTACTGCAATGATCATAAATCTCTAAATTAATTTTACGAAAAAATGTAATCTTAGCAACTCCACTAATTTTACTCTCTCTTTTATAGTCAGACTGTCAAGTCAGCTTGACTTGACGAGTGAGTGAGTGGGTGAGTACATCTCCACCAGACTATTCACCACGGACGGACACAATTATGAGACAGATACCTTCACAAATTGAAAATTAAATGAATTATTATGTAACTGGGTACACGTTGGTGTGTAACTTTCACTCATCTGGAAGTATTACTCAGAAAGATCTGGTTCCTCTTACACTAATGGGTGATCAAGTCTTTGGCTTTGAGAAGTCTGGGACAAGGAGCAGCCCTTGTTCCACGCTGGGTGGGGGGTTTCCACTCTGTGGTGTCTGCCAACACAATAGACACAGCTTTAATTCAAATTGATTGGTGCAGCCGCTTGCTAATCTGAAATGCACACAGCTGTCACAAGGTTACCCTTCGGAGTGATTTGACATGGAGAGAGATGCTTGTTGCATCCATAAATCCGGCAGGCAACTCAATATTACACCTTTATGATTGTAAAGGTGCATGATAATACAGTTCCAAATCAGTGTGTCAGAGATAGATAAATAGATAGATAGATTTGATGGATGGATAGAATAGATATAGATAGATAGATATAACAGATATAGATAGATAGATATCTACTCTTTTTGGTACTAAATCGTATCCGCTCAGACCAACAGGTAAACAAGCCCCAAAGACCTTAGTACCAATAAGAGGTAAATAATAGTAAAGACAGTGTCACTGCTGGAGGATACATGTTAGATGTTCATTGGTGAAATATTCAGCTTGTGATCTTTCTCATAAAAACTTTCAGAAATCAGATACAGGCCAAAATGTAGAAAGCGGCCTCATGCATTTCTCCACACTCAGAGGTTCTCATGGCTCTCTATTTCTACTTCTCTGTGCCAGATCCCTTTGACCGCCAAAAGGATTCCCATTAGTACACAATTATGATCCAAGCCAAATAGTGTATTGTATTCATGTAACAGCTTAAAGATGTTTTTCCTTCATTAAAATACAAGGTCTGAACCAGTGGTTCATAACCTGTTTAGCTTGTCAACAAAAGACGTTTTGGTTCATACATCAATTTAAACATAATAAAACAATAAGTAATTTTTTCTGGCCCCGGATTTACTTTCTTTAGGGCTCCTGGCCATATACAGGGAAATAATTGTACAAAGGAGTTGTAAGTGCTCACGGAATAGATTGAATCGCATACATTATTAATTGTTTATTCATTATTTGCTTATGTTCTGCTCACAGGGTAAGGTTTGCATTCAATTCCTATAGAGAAAACGCATTCATTTCACAAATATTACACTTTTCTACTGTCTTTGGAAAAAGATGCAGCATTAATGACTGATCTATATTTATGTCTTTCGGGATACATGTCTAATGCAAAAAAATAGAACTGCACTGCACTGTTATTTAATATATACAGTACATGCAAGAATAAGATGCTCTGATTTGAATGAAACCCGCTCATGCTGCTACATAAATAAATAAAATAATAATAATAAAATTTAGGTGAATCTAAAAACTTGAAAAAAACAGAATATGTATTATGTTTTATTTTTAAATGATAAATCTGAATTGGAATATTTAAAAAAAATGCTTAAAAGCCTTTCAGAGAGACTCAGAATAAATTGTTATAAATTGTGTATATTGGGAGCACTGAGGTTGCCACTGTATGATCCAAATGAAGAGTGTAAATATCTTTAAATTTTTTCGTTCATCAGGAAATTCTGACTGCTCCCTCCAGTCTATTTACATGGAAATACAATTAGACATAGCGGCTGAGAGGGAAGTGGGAAGTGACGTAAATAACAATTTCAACGCAGAAATGCACTTAGCATGATAAAAAACAAGTATATAAAAATATTGCAGTTGGTGATTGTATCCAAGGGTAATTTTTGCTTCACATTTTGTACATGATAATTATTGTAATTCTTGTTTTTGTAAGGTCACAAAATGACAGTTACAAACATATGATCTGTTTGGTGGGAGCAGTATTGCTGCATCTCATAAATCATCCTTTATGTAAACAGTAAACTGATAATGTGCCATTTTTCATATCACAGCAGACCTTGTCATCTGCCTGGATTATGTTTCTTCTCCTCTCTGCCTGTGTGACAATGATGGGCTGTGCCTCGCTTATCAGCAGTGAACCACCGTGACAGACTGGAGCTGGGCTGCCCCAAAATGGTGGTATTTACCTCCCAAAGGCACAACTGGCAAAGTCATTTACACTGCAGGGTGAGGCATTTTCGAACTGCAATTTTTTCCCCCCCTTGCAGCAGGAAATGATGAGTCTGAACTGTGCAGCTCTCAAAGCTTATCTCCGTGGTGTAGATCGTTTATATGGTCTGCCATTTAAAATGTTTGGGCCTTGGGGAGACATTTTAACAAGAAAGAAGGAGGCAGATTCAGCATTAGTTTGTTCATATATACCCAAATATTATCCAGCTATGGTTCAAATGACCAGAAATATGTAATTGGTGACGGGTACCAGATGCCATCAAGGATTTATTTTCAGTGGATATTACACACTGCTGTCAAAAGCCAGTAAATGAATGACCCGAGAAGCCAACAGCTACATTTTAATGTGATATCCACAATGTAAACACACTCATTTACACTTTGACCACAAGGTCATTAATTACCTGAAGTGAATCTGGAGATGCAGAATGCTGTGTTACCGCCCCCCTAACATAATCCAGATTACATGTCAGCGGAGAGCAGAGATTACTGCACCATCATGAGTAATTTAGGTATTATCACACTGATGCAGGCCGACTACTGCTTTTCTGATGAGGGCGTGCGGAATGAAAACAGACTTGATGGTCTGAGAAAGGAGGAGAGCAGAGAGTTGGTTTGAGAATAGTTGGTTTTGTGGTTCATTTTTGAGTTGATGCGAATGAAACTTTTGCTGCATCAGAAAAATGATAATAGCTTTTCCTGTTTTGTCAATTTATTGAAAGACCAGTCAATTTCAGAGTGAAAGCATGTTGGTGGTAGGGTCACCTACCTTCCCTGATATTGAATATTAAGAGCGAAAATTTAAAATGCTAATATTTACTGATCGTTTGGGATCTAATTGGGGATTTATCCACGATATGTTTGAAAAAAATTTGGTTTAGGTAAAGAGTATGTGCGGAATTCAGAATATCAAAAGATTTTGACTAAATTCTAAAATGACCTCTTACCTCTTGTTTACTTGTGAAACTAATATTTCTAAAATGAATAAGTGTCATGCTCATCATCAGACAAATTCATTTCATAAAACAAATCACATTTTTTCCTTAAAACTCGTCAGGGCTTCGCTCACCGCTACATTTTTTGTGCATATTGCCACCTGCACACACTGTGTACTGTTATACTGTACGACCGCCCTGACGGGACTGGACTTATTTCACAATATTTCAACAGCTCACTAACTAACCTGAACCACCATCATAAGGCATCTTGGTCTGCAAAAACCTAATGTAATCAGGGGGAAGAAGAAAAAAATCATCCATATGTAATATTAAGCAGTGCTCATGAGACGGATCCGCAAAAGTTCAAAGTCTTTGAAATTCCCCAATGGCTCTATGCTCAGGCCTGCTGGCTGATTTACAGCCTCTCCGGGGGCTTGAACAACCAACGCTGCCCTGTTTCCATGACATAACATGGAAACAGCTATGTGTTCAACAGCGGGCTGGTAGTGTCACTCTCTTGTGTTTAGTTACAGCTGACTATATGTCTATGAAAAGCCATAATCAGCGGAGCACATCTCTGGCCACCTGTTACCTCTGAGCCACAGGTGTCCTGTGGTGAGGATCTGGTGAGAGCCAGGTTGCTGTCTTTTGGAAGGGGCCGGGGGACAGGATTTGAGAAGCACACCAGGAAGTTAACACACACACACACACACACACACACACACACAGTCACCTTCAGTGTCTTTCAATGCCTATACACACTCACACACACACACACACAAACAGGCAGACGCACGTGAAAACATTGGTAGTAACAGGTACACCCAACATATCTGATGTGTCCGATGTCCAACACACAGAAACTGTGCGCGGGTCAGACGTCAAACCCACACAGCTGCTCATTCACTTCAACGAACACCTGATCGTATTTGGTTTGTCTTATTTCACGCCACAGAGACTCGTTGGTGACCTCTCGGACCGTCGCTGTCCATGGTATCTGTGTCTATTCATGCACACAGCCAGTGCAAACAGAGGGAGGGTATGAAAAAGGACAGCAGCAGCAGATGGGTCACATTAATCTCCTCCGGCTGAAAGGCTTTAACTACTCTTCCCCGTCGTGCCGGCCACAGAGGCAGGTTACTCACTCTTGGTGATCTTCTGGAGCCCGAGCACGTCCTCGGGCGTTATGACGGTGTTCCTGCGCAGCTCCTCTTCGGTTGTGACCGGGATGCCCATGTCTGTCGAGTTGCAGCCCTGCTGCACTTTCATGTCCGGCAGGGGAGGCGGCTGTTGTCCGGTGAGCAGCCTGGCGGGGACTGGGGGCTCCTCTGATGCTCTCCGCGTCGCCGCCGCCGCCGCAGGAGCCGATTTGACTTGCGTCGGAGCCGTCGGTGACGCGCAGGCTAATGCGCGGCACGGCCAACAGGCTCTGCGCTGCTCCGAGAATAACTCGTGCTCCGTGCCTCCTCCCTCCCCCAGATCCGGTGAAAGATAAAAATCAGCTCCCCCCCCACCCTCCCTCCCCCATTGCCTTGCTCAAGGCTCATCGGCTCTCTCGCAGGCTATTTAATCCAAATCCTGCGGCTTTAGCCCGACCGGTGGCGCGTGGCTTACAGGTCCGCGCGCCTCGTCACCCGCCGCTCGTCCACCTGCACGACCGGGCTGCACCCGGGAGCAGTCCGCTCGTCCCTGCTCAGTGCAGGAGAAGTCACCACTGGGACCCGGGCAGCTGTGTGGACAGAGAGGGGACCTATGTGGGACAAAAGGGGGGGGGGGGGGGGGGGGGGTTGCACATTCCCTATGCGCATTTTCTGCGTCACCATAACACAGGAATAAATGATTTGCTTTCTTGAATTAGGGCCTTTGCACACCTCAGCAGGTGAAAGTAGCATCACGTGGCCTGTTTTTAAAAACATTTTTTTTAAAGCGGCATTATTAAGCATTTTGGCCACTTGGGGGCAGCAGAGCAACCTGTAAAAGCGACGTCAGCGCACGATGTCCGTATGGCTGCTTTCAGACATCTTTCCTGAAGTTTTTTTTCCGAGGGGGTTGTACGCGAAAATGCAAATGTCCCGTAATTTTGCTCCAGACATGATTCCCCATAACTTTTACTGCCTAGTAACATTTCTGGAAAATGTCTGAGTACGCCCATGTGAGAATATAGAAGGAAAATCTCTAGAAAATCTCAGTGAGCGAGTGGGCGTGTGGATGAGTGTACAACACAAGAGTCTGTTTTCCGCAGAGGAATTATCGCCATTGTCCTGCTCCAGCATGATCTACCCAGACGCCACAGAACGTTCTGGAAATTCAGGCAAACTCAGGACACCATATTTTCCGGACATTTTCCAAAGCTCATGTGTGAAAACATCTTATGTAAAAATCTGTTACCAAACAATTGGCTATTACCCATTCAATCGATGCTAAAAAACTAGTTTTATTCACATTACGGCCTCATGATGAATGTTTGTCCAACATTTACTTTTCTTTGTTGCTTTGTTTTGGGCTCCACCTTCTCCTGAAACCAAATCAAAACAATGAGCTGACAGAAGCTAAAACAAGGCATAGAGTTATAGAGTTACTGCAGAGTCTGGTTAATAATCCTCTCATCAATACAGCCAACCCCATTCACATTGCACATATAAGTAAAGATTAGAAACACAAAGAACGAGAGGAGACAGTCTTTCAGGTATAATATTTGTTCATTTATTTTTTCCATTGGAAAGTTGCTTTCCAGAGGCCAGCATCCCTGAGAAAGTGTAAAATGCAAATCCTCTGGACAGACCCGTCAACGAGCTGACAAGAAAGGATATTCACATCTGCAAAACACAACCCTGCACAGCCACCTCTCTTGTCTGGTCACAGACATGCCGGTGCCCTCCTCCAGTCACTGAGGTGAGCCTTCGGCTCTGTGATGAGGAGATAGTGCCTCCCTCTGCCTGGTAACCTTACTGCAGGGCATGTGCAGAGCTGAGAGCTGTCCATGGTAGGACTTTGTGAGGAGTGGTATGACTTGTCTGTCCCTTAACTCTCTAAAATCTGCAGATCTCAGGAGAGGGAGAGCGCTTTGATGGACAGGCTTATTGGCATCATTTCGGCTTGACACACATAGGTGAGTAAATGAAAAAAAAGATTAAAATCAAAAGTTTGCAGGCATGGTTGCAAAAAGCCCTGAAACAAACTTGTAAACACAAACTCAAATCTACTAATCCCCTTTATTCCCCCCTTTCATAAATATGATCACTCATGTGATCTTTCTAAATGAGGTCTGTAGACAGAGAGCATTGCTACTGATTTTACTAGTGTTACTGTTGAAGTCGGTGACAGTCAGAACTTCTCATCCCATTCAGAATCATTCATGGTGGCACATACTCCCAAATCCTACCAGTAAAAGCATTAACAATATTCAAGAGCCGTTAGCTTGTGTGGCTCTTGAAGAATTCCCAAGGGATGGGTAGCAGCATGGCAAGCCAGACCCCTTGCTATTCCCTCCTGTTGGCCCACAGTCTGCTGGGCTCCTCTCTATGCGGTCATCTCGAAGCAGCCCCTGCGGTGCGTCTGCATGTCTCTCACCCTGCGGATGGACTGGATCTGGGGGTGGTGGGCTCCCCAGTCGTTCCAGTGCTTGTAAGGGCCCATTTCGAACACGTACTGGTAGCCACGGTAGCCAGGGTACTGGTAGCCCACCCAGCTGTGCGGGGGAAGCAGAGAGAAACAGATGTGAACCACGAACCTTTAGTCATGAAGAACTGCTCTTTTAGTTTTCATTTGATTCTGAAGATTATGTTCAGATTTACTGCTACTGTTATTGTGCCAAATTATAATGCAAAGTAAAGCTTTGTGAAGTCAAAGTTAGATAATATCTTTCACTTAATTCTCTGGCTAACCTTGATAGATAATGTTTTACCCATACAAATGATCTCTCCAAAATGAAATGCCACAAAAGAGTTCTCATTTCTCAGTTTCTTCTAAAACAACCAGAGAGAGACAACTAGTTGTGACTCACGTTCCACCAGTGACCTGAATGCTGGCCACACGGTCCTGGAAACCATAAGACCACAGGCTTGGAATATCCTCGTCGCACACCTCCATTTTACGACCCTCGAAGTTTGTACTTTCATACAGGCAAATCTTGTGGTCCTGGGGGTCCTATGAGAAACACACACCATGTTTTTTTTTAAAGATTATTCAAGGTCAGCACTCCACAGACACTGCGGATGTTGTTGTCGGTGCAGCTTCTGTTTCAGATTTTAGCCAATACAGAGAACAACAGAGATACAGTCAGGATCACTAAGGTTATGCGTGAATACAGTTAGAAATAATGGGTTTGAAAAAAGAATATCTCGTTGAATAGACAAAGACCAAACCTCGGGGGGAAGAAACTAAATACCTGTAATTCTTTCAGTCATTATTACATCATCACATTGAAACATAGAGGAACAAAAATGTCAGTAAAATAAAAGATGGGAATGGAAATCAAATAAAACTGTGAAGGCCGAATCCAACTCACCATTTTGACAGGCCTGACTGACAGGAAGCGGTCGCACCTGTAGCTGTTGGACCAGGTGTCCCAGCGGGGGTACTCTCCCTTCTCCAGAATGAACATCTCCCCGGTCAGGTTCTGCTGCTCATAACCCACCCAGCTGGAAAAGGAGACATTTTACTCGTAATCGGAAAAGACTTACACTGTTGCCACATATTTGTATGGAGAGTCTGTTGACTTACGGTCCACTCTCAACCCTGATGGAGCCAATTCTTTCGAACCCCTTCTCACAAAGGTTACGGCACTCTCCGAACAGGTCCATCCTACGACCTTGGAAGTTCTCGTATTCATAGAGGTAGATCTGAAGAGTAAAAACGAACTGAATGCATCCTTTTCTGCAGTCGAGTATTCTGAATTCATCATTATTTTTTGTAGTTTTTTAGGATCAGTCAGGTTAAAAAAACGGTAGAATGGTACCTTTGAATTGCGCAGCCCAATGGCAGAGTGGCTGCCAATGCTACCTTGAGCACCTGAGTGAGACATGATCTGCTCTAGAGAGAACATAAGCACAAAGTCAGCGATCAGCGTGGGGCTGTGAAGGAGGGTAATCACTGTTTCTTTACCACTGGAATACAGCATGTACTCCAATACACCAGGTATGTACAAGTATTCCTCTTGTCGATTAAGAGTAACAGGAATGATGCTTCATTTGCCCAAGCAAACATTAATATTCAATCATCAACGCTTTCCAAAGGCCCTCAGCAAATGTCATGAAGTGAAGAACTACTTGATATTTAGGTATATGAATGTCAATATGAAGTTATTCAGGACTTTAAAAGCGCCTCAGAGCTTTTTTCTTTTGCCTTTAAGGGACATTTTTGTCATTAAACAGCAGGTCTCCATGTGTTCACATAGCTTTAAAGTGACATAGGCAAAACGTACATGTTCATTATTATATATCATATTCAGGCATACTTTTAATTGGGCTCCATTATTTTCCTCAAGAGCGTTTTTAACGTACAAGTGTTAACATCAGGCTGAAAATCTGTGTTTCACGGCCTTCTCAATTTTGCCTCTGACCCAGCATCACAGATGGTGCTGTGCTGCATGTGGAACCAAACCCGACGGTGACATCATGGTGTGCTGACTCACCCTGGCGTACACTTTGTCATCTCTACAGCAAGGTAGGATGCTTAATCACTGGAAGTCAGGGGTGTTAAAGTTCCTCTTTAAGATTAAAACAGTTTAGTATTTTTCTTTCTTTCTTCTTTAATGCACCAATCATAAACCTCAAGGATGAGTCTGTCGTATATGTCCTTTTTTTGTTTGTTTCCAGTAAAAGTGATATTTCCTCAATAGGTTACCCAGTACATCCACTGACATTTTGTCCCTTCAATGAGCGCAAGAACAGTCAATAACCAGCCATAAAACTATTTATCTGTCCAAACCTTCCATGTTCATTGTTTTAAACCTCAATGATTAGATACAGACCCTGATCTCTCTCATTCAGGGTGAACAACTGAAGCAGCTCTAAAACATGAAATCATACCCTGCTTCATTTTACATCTCAGTCCAAAGTCAAGGTTTCAAGAGGAGTCAACGGAGGAACACCACAACGATTCTAGCAGTTCCGAAAGAGTTAGAAGACCTTAGAGTGGAAACTTACAGTTACAATTGCAGGTTGAAATGGACCGACCTTTGGAGAAAGTGATTGACGCTGGCGTTGTGAAGTGAGGATATATATATACATTCACGTCCAGTGGGGCAGAATCCGCACTCCTCATTGGCTGTGCGCCGTTTGGAGCATGGTGCAGGGTCAAAGGTCACGCTGCTTATCTGTGCACCAGTCATGCTGAGTCGGCTGCTGTTTTGTTGTCCGGCACCATTGTGGGGGACCGGGGACAGTCACTGCCATCAGCAGAAAGTTTGCTTGCCTCTACACACCCCTCCCACTACTACTACCACACACACACACACACACACACACACACACACACACAAGCACACACACACACTGAACACACACTTTTGCAGCCACCGCTCTCACAGTCTGTTCCTCACTTTCTTTCCAAAATTTTATTTCTGTGTTTTCGCTGCTTCACTTCTGTGATGTTCTGCAGTTTCTCTGTGATCTGTTTTGTCTTTCACTTTCATATTCTCTCTCTTTCTCTTGATCCTTGGTGCAGCCGGCCCAAGCCTTTGAGCCTCTGAGTGTATGTAATGTGCTGACTGCAGGAACGACATCCATCTCTCTATTGTTTTTACAGGCGAGTGCTGGACACTCTCACTCGTGTGCAAATATAAAATGCCTATTAACAAAGCAAAAAATTCAGATTGTGTCTGACTGTTTTCTCTGTGATCTAATTATTGATTTTACATGAATCGTAAATGGATATTTGTGGAAATGTGATTTTTTTTAAATGCTTGCAGACAGATCTTATTAATTTCTATTTAATTAAATTTTGGTGATTTGAATGGAGCTGTTGGATGGCGATGAAGATCTGTGGGCAAATATTCACAAGATGAACATTTCAAATGAATTATTAGAGCATAGTAAAAGAACCCACGGGAAATGTCATCTTTTGTTTTTGCTTTTAGAAAGAGACCAAGACAACACATCTGAGATAATTAGGTCAATGTCTCCTCTGATTCTCATCATCTTCCCACATCCTTTTCGGTTTGAGATAAGAACATGAAGCATTTCCAAAATAGTCCTGATTTTCTTATTGTATGTGCCTGGAGCATTTGAGCAGAACTTTGATTTTGATCACCAGGATTAGGTGAAAGATTTAACATTTCTATAAGATACAAGGTGATGTAGGAAAATGTTTTTGTACTAATAACTCTTAATTAACAGTTGTGTTACTTTAACAGAGAAAAAACATAAACTCAAATATTCTTGCTATAGTAGTTCTGTTAAATGCAGAGACATACAATAGACAAGTACTTTTATTCCACCTTCTGAATCACATGGTCATTTGTCACCATCTAAATGGTTGTGTGTAGGTGTGTGGGTTTCTTTGTGTGCACTGAATGTGCCTTTGTGTGTCCGCCTCTGTCCATGACTGAATGTGTGCATGACCGAGCAATGTGTGTACATGGGAGCTAGTGAAAAGTTGAATGGACCAGAGGTGTGAGGTCAGTAGAGGAGGACATGAGATCGGAGACAGAACATAGAGCCACGTAGAGAGAACTTACTCTTTTAAAACACAGATTAAGCATGTTTATTAGACGTGTTTCTCATTTTGAATCAAGGGTCTTTTGCAAGGGTCGAAGATCCAAGTGTTCTGTTTGTTTGCTACACACTGAATCACTTTCAAATTTTTTTCCTGACACATTGGTCTCACTGGAGAGATTATTCACATCTGTGACGATCTGGTTCCTGCACCAGGCAGTGCCAGGACTTGGTCCGGCCCACTGGTCACGGACCATTTGGAACGTGTGCTTATCTGCACTGGGCACGGTGCCCTGCATCCAGTACCACTGCAGCGAACTAAAGCCCAGCAGCTCAGCGGTGAACAATGACTGGACCAGCAATGTGCTGACTCCTGCCCTGACCCACAGGCCCTGCTGCTCCTCAGCACCAGCATGTATAAATAGGTCAGTTTACTCTGGGGCCAGGACATCATTTTTGTGGAGCCCCCTGCAAGCACTGAACAGATATTCTTTGGGGCCGGTCAGGTAAGCCCTCCATCTCAATCCCACAGCCAACCTTCAGCCGCCTACAGACCATTGTCACTTTACACGTTTGTGTCTTTTGTCATTGCTGTTTCTGCTGAGCCACTTAAATGTATAGAGTGCGGTCAGACATGAAAATGCTTGGACACACTAAACCATGCACTGGGAGAACAAACATGCATTGTACCTGCATAAACAGCTGGCTCCATCAAGTGTGATGTTTCAAATCTAAACAGATGACAGGAAAACAGGTCATATGTTCTGTTGTATAGGCCAAATTCCTTCTTCTACTAAATGAATAAGTGTACTATTGCTGTAAAATCAGGCGATAGATTTTCAGATCTATTTTTGAAAAAAGCTTAAAGATAATCTTACATCCTGCTTGTGGCAAGGAAATACATAATTTACATTAGATGAGACACACTAGTTGGCCTCTGTGATTTTTTTCTTTAATTTACTTTTCAATGTTCTCTACTCTAAAGGTAAATCAGGATCCAGATACACAGTAGCATGGCTCTGAATAATCCCACCCCACTGGGACCATGGAAGGTGAGCCCTGCAATGGATGTCTGACAAAAAAAAACCAGATTAGAAACATTGAAAAATTTTACGCCTGGCCTGATGGTGTCGATGATGTGTGTGTATGTCTGTACACACATCAGTGTGTGCGTGCGGCATGTGCATGCTACATGTGTGCATTTGTGTCCTCTCCAGATCACATGTTATGACCAGGAGAACTTCCAGGGGAAGCGTCTGGAGTTCACTTCAGCCTGCCAGAACATCATGGAGTGTGGCGTGGACAACATCCGCTCCCTGAAGGTGGAGTGTGGCGCGTAAGTCGATCACAGAGCTCAGCAGAAGATTTTTCACAGGAGAAAGTTTCCTGCCGTGCAAATAAAACCTGTATTTTACAAGAATTCAGAAAATTTACGTGTGTGTATGTGTGTGTGTGTGTGTGTGTGTGTGTGTGTATGTGTGTGTGTGTGTGTGCGCGTGCGTGCGTCCATGTTTCTGCTTGCTGGGGACAGCTGGGTGGGATATGAGCACTCCAGTTTCTGTGGACAGCAGTTTGTGTTGGAGAGAGGAGAATATCCTCACTGGGAGTCTTGGAGTGGCAGCAACGCCTACCACATTGAGAGGATGATGTCCTTCCGCCCCATCTGCTCTGCTGTGAGTGTCTCAATTTAACAGCTTCTGTTTCTCCCCTCTCTCTCTCTCTCTCTTTTTGTTACCCTCTTGTGGCTTGCCAATCTGAAAAGCATCAGATCTGACCAATCAAACTGACTCATGTGGTTTTAGAACCCTGGTTTCTTGTGTGGCCAGACCACACAGTGCCGTATGCCAGCTGCTGTTTTACAGCAGTGTGATCTTATGCACAATTACAAATGACTGTGTTCAGTGTCTTCAAGAGAAACAGAAAGTGAAGGTTCCTATCTGTTACCACATACATTTGTAGACAAGTACTTCGCTACGGCAAAGGGTTTGGTTTCAGTAGAGTTAGATCACTTTGCAACATCATGATCTTCATCACTATCTCACTTTTGCTGCCTTCTGCAAAACCAGCACTTTGTAATTTTTGCAGTTTTTTTGTGTTGATAACTCTGACATGCCGTACCTTTCCATGCATCGCGTGGACACAGAACCACAAGGAGTCCAAGATGGTGTTGTTTGAGAAGGAGAACTTCATGGGACGTCAGTGGGAGATAAATGATGACTACCCTTCTCTGCAGGCCATGGGCTGGGGCAACAATGAGATCGGATCCATGCAAATTCAGACTGGGGCGTAAGTCTCGAAATTACAGGCTTCTGATGTGTAAATACTGAAGTAAATTTATTGTTGAAATATGCATGAACAGGTTGCATTGCACAAAGGTCTTTACACACACTAACAGATACTTACACTTCTTTCTGAGGACACTCCCTGACAAAAAATACATGGCTATATTGCAACTTAATAAATTACAACGTCAATTTTTTCGTGATTAATTGTGTCTCAGAAATATACTTCTCTGGTTTGTCTTCATGACTAACATACACAGTTGTAAATAGTATTTTTATTTGTCAGCTTAATACTAAAGGAGATGCTCATGTTTTGTAAGGCTACTTATCTATTCCATGCTTTATGTTTTGTACTTCATGTTGCTGCTTTGTAATATGCTGCTACAGTAAAATGTATCCTGTCTTATGTTATTAGACTACATTGTCTATGAAAAAAAATAAGGTTCTGGCAATGCCCCCATTTAAGATTATGATATATTTAAGAACCAATGCATTGGTGGGGCAAGTTTGTGATCATAATCAATTCCAACAAAACTAGAGGTTGAATTCATCCAGATTAAATGTATGGCCTCACCTGAGTTTGTCTCTGTACATTTCATAGGTAACATGAATTAAATGCATAGTTATTTTTAATCAAAGTGCATTTCAAATCATGTAGGCTACATTACCCATACTGTGTAAACCCCATGTTTATCATAAATCTCTGCTTTCCTTTCCTCCACCAACCACTTCCGATCTCTTCCTCCAGCTGGGTGTGCTACCAGTTTCCAGGTTACCGTGGTTACCAGTACATCATGGAGTGTGATCGTCATGGTGGCGAGTACAAACATTACAGAGAGTGGGGCTCCCATGCTCAGTCCTTCCAGGTGCAGTCGCTGCGTCGAATTCAGCAATGAGACCCGCAGCCTCCTCTCCCAACCTCTCACTCTTTACCTCCTCCATCGCCTCCTCTTCCTCTTCCTCCCGTCACCCAATCATTCCAGCACCCTCTGGTGCTTTACCATCAATATGTTTACAGCACTTTTGTTTTGTTCTGTTGCCAAATGAAAATAATGAGAAATGATGGCAAGAATTAAGGAAAGAAAAGGCAGCCACCGGAAAGAAGCTCCTGACTGACGCCCCTCTGAGGAGAGAGGATGTGGGAATTAAAGAGGCCTCATGGTGGCAGCAGGATGGTGATGTCACTCAGAGTCATTGCTTCCTCCATTTGTAGGTGCATGGTGCTACCAGTGATTGAAAAAGAAGGAAAGGGCAACTTAAAATAAACAGAAATACAATAGTCTGCTGCTAACCTCCCCGGTGCTCAGCTGTGATTTATTTCCGTTTTTCATTTCCATTTTTAGCTTCAGCGAAGTTTTATCCTGAAATAATTTCGCACTAAGACTTTTTCCATATGGTTGTGACTATTTACAGACGAGAGATGCTGTGTTCACTAGACATGTTGGTTTATATAAACTGCTGGCATAAACTGCTTCAAATGTTAACATAACAAAAGACTTACAGGTTGATAAAATATGCATTCTGGGAAATAAAAATAATGCACACATAAGCATCATCTACATTTAGTCAGTGCTACTTGTACAGAAAGTCATGCACAGCAGTTCTTATGTGAGAGTATATGGTAAATGGACTGTATTTATATAGCGCTTTTCTAGTCATATAGACCACTCAAAGCACTTTACAGGAGAGTCACATTCACCCAGTCACACACTTTCATACAGCGCTGCTATTTACCGCGCATTTTTCTGCCACATTCATACACTGTCAGAAGGTTAAGTGTCTTGCACAAGGTTAAGTGTGTTGCACAAGGACACAACGGGGAAGCTGGGATCGAACCGCAAACCTTTGGGTTGGTTGCCGAGCGACTCTACCTCCTGAGCCACAGCCGCCCCGATGATATCGTTGTAAAAGACAATAAATATTTAGATAGTTTAATCAACAAGTGATGTGAAATTCTCAAAATGCAAACAAGTTACAGTAGATGTATTGTAGTTTCTCCACCCATTCACACAATGAAAGCCATCACATACAGGGGAAATAAGGTTTCCTGATAACAGTTAAAAGCATAATATTACAGCAACAATGAGGAAACCAAACACTGAAATTCACTTAGATGCCTAAGGCTCAGTCTGCGTAAACATAGAGGTTACTCAGTAACTCCCTCATTAATCTTTAAACTGAACAAAATAAACTCCACAAGAAAGTTTGCTGTTATATCCTGCTCATATCCTTCTGTGGAGGTGACACATTGACACATTTGAAACATTTAGGTAAACAGCCTAGTCATGTGAAAGCCATGCCGGATTAACCTCTGAGGAGGTGCCAGGGCAAATTTGTTTTTGGGTCCCTATCACCATACATGACAGTTTCATTATTTCCCCAGAAACAACTGATCAGTCAATAAGTTCTTTTTTTAAAATTAGAGCCCCCCCCCCCAACAAAAATAACAAAAACAAAAACCAACAAACCAAACCCTCAATAAAAAACTAAGAAACAGAACATATTTGGGTTTTTATTGTGATGCATTTGCTGAACTTAGGCTTCAGGTAATAATGCTGGTCAAATTTCTACAATTTAGATTTTTGTGATATTTTACAGACTTAACAATCAATCAGTTACTAGGATAATAACAACGACAACAATAACAATATTATCATTAGAGGAAGACCGATATGGATTTTTGGGGGCAGATGCCGATATCGATATCTCGGAGGTCATGTTTCCCGATACAAATACATCGGTCGATATTTTTTCAATCTGTCAATCTTTGATAAGATATAAAACCTTTATGACAAAGACATGTAATGAGGCGTGATATTTGAGTTTACCAAATATATAACCAATAACCATGAACTTTATCATAAATAACTATAAATTAAGACAAATACAAATATAGAACTTAGAACAAACATTTGTTTTACATAAAATGTAAACATAAAAGCACATTTAAAGGCTCACATCAGCTGACTATAACATCGGTCGGGCTCTTAAAATATCGGCAGACACCGATATGTCTGTGAAAGGCTAATATCGGCTTTTTAGTGTGTAATTATCATTATTATTACTACTAGTACTACTACTACTACTACTAATGATAAACACATATTACTTTAATTGTTTATTAGGCTACTCGACAGACAAAAAATTGAAGTAATTTCGTAACACACAAAAAGTGTGCCCTATGTGAACTTTTCTCTACTTCCATCCATCTACTTTTAGTGGTGCAAATAATCGTGTTATCAAATTATCAAATGTAGAATTATAATAACGGCTTGGTTTTCCGGTCCACCTTAAAAAAATCTACGTCATCGCCGTAGCCCCGCCCCGGTGAGGTAAGAGGAAGTAGACGGAAACAAGGCAGGCCGGACGGACTGTCACAGCTGCTGGGGAGCAAAACACTGCGGAAAGACCCGAGTCTGGCGTTTGTTGTTTAATTCCGAAGTCCGCATGGTGCGGGAGTAGACGACACGTCAACATGCCGCGCACATGGGAGCATCTCTGCACGATGCTGAAGCTACGGGCGTCACTTTGCGCCGCTCTTCTCGCCCTCCTTGTCTCCGCCGGCGACGCGCGGCTCCACCGGACGCGACGCGCCGACGACACGGTAGAGACTTACGACAGATACTACGACTACGCGAACCTAACGGCACGTCTGCAGTCCCTGGCCCAGGCGTACCCCCACATAGCCGACCTGTCGAGCGTCGGGGAGTCCGCGGAGGGCAGGCAGCTCTGGGTGATGCGGATCACCAGGGAGCCGCGCGCGGACTCGCCGGGCAAACCCAGATTCAAGTACGTCGGCAACATGCACGGCGACGAGACCGTGTCGCGGCAGGTGCTGGTGTACCTCGTGGAGCACCTGCTGACCAGGTACGCAGAGGAGCCGCGCGTCGCCGAGCTGGTCAACACCACGGACATCTACGTCATGCCCAGCATGAACCCGGACGGCTTCGAGAGGTCCCGGGAGGGCGACTGCGGTGGCGACAACGGCGGCCGGAACAACGCCAAGAACATCGACCTGAACAGAAGCTTCCCTGACCAGTTCGACGAGGCCGCCGTCCCGCCGGAGCAGATTCCCGAGGTGCAGGCTGTGATGCGATGGATCCTGGAGAAAAAGTGAGCTTCCCTTTGTTCCCTGTGAAACACAAAAGAACAAAGAGTCAAGTTTCCTGTTGTGACTCGAGTTGGCCGTGCTTCAGAACTCCGAGTTCAGATGCTGGACAAGGACACTGTCCATTTTTTGTCTCTGTCTTTCTTTCTTTATACCCGAGGGGCAGCAGGTGTGACTCGCTCCTCATAACGTCAGTGTTTCCCCCAGGTGTACTGGTTTGGTGGGTAGGGTTCACAAATCACCTTAAGTTTCATGCTCAATAATTCAAATGAATTTGACTTTTCAGGGGGGGGGCGGGGTCTCCCGTTGGGGGCGGGGTCTCCCGTGGGATTCCCTGAATTCAATGGTAGGGGAAACACTGAACTTTATGTCTACACTAAATACATGAGGGCTTCAGGAAGTTGTGATGGACATCTTTCCTGCTTTTGTCCGACATTTTATAGACAACATGATGCGTGAAGGAAAATAAAGTTAATGCTAAACTAATGCTAGTGACCTCCGGCATTGGTTTAGAGAGTGAGAGAATTTTGTCATAACAAAGTGAGCGAGAGCTGCTGTCCCGGGACACCATGGCACGACCTGTAAACGCGAGGTTCATTTGGAAGACCAGACGTGTACACAAATACACACATTTTCACAAAGGGGAATTTCCCACTAAGAAGTTCTCACACTGCGATCACTGATTTTCCGTTAGAGCCCATAGCTCCATTCTCTCCTCATGACTTTATATTGTACTGAAATTCATTTTTTTCAAATTAATTTCAGTACAAATCATCCCCACGGACGTCACTTTAATCAAGCAGAGGGTTAAAATCCTTGTTCAGTTCGCCAGTCAGAACTGGCCAAATCAACCAGGTGTCTCCCAAATTCTCTCTTGACTTCTCGGCGAGTATGGACAGGAGGAACGATCACACTAGAGCTCGACCGATATGGATTTCTGATACCGATATTGGCAAGTTTATATATAAACTATATATTTTAAAAAAAAAATTGGGGGGAAGGATTCCGAAGATGTCGTTATGAAGCCCTCAAGACAAAGAAATCTGAGGTTTGATATTTTAGCTTAACCATAGACTTTACCTTAAATTAAAAGAAAACACAAAACAACCAAATATATAGACATTGAATTAAGATAATTAACATAATAGTTTTGCATAAAGTAGGATCATAAATTCAAATACATAAATGCTGATATTGATATGTGTATGAAAGGCTCATATCTGCTGATATTGTTATACAACCGATATATCATTGGGGCTTTAAAAAAAAATAAACATAGGCAGAAATACAAGTTTGTGAACCTGTCTTTTAAGGCTTCTACCAAAACCTACAACTTTGTCTCTCTAGATTTGTGCTGTCGGCAAACCTGCACGGTGGAACTGTGGTGGCCAGTTACCCCTTTGATGACTCCGCCGTCCACAAGCAACAGGGCCACTACAGCCAGTCCCAGGAGGACGGTCTATTTCGCTACTTGGCCTTGGTGTACTCCCAGAACCACCCTGTGATGAAGACTGGTTTGCCCAACTGTCCCGATTCCCCGGAAGAAACGTTTAAAGACGGCATCACCAATGGTGCACAGTGGTATGATGTGCCTGGTAAGATGATCCATTTTTCATAGTTTTTAATGCCTATTATAGTTATTGAAAGCTGATTACATAGATTTTGCAGTTGAGTCTTGAGAAGACCTGTGGTTTTTTTAAAGGATGTTTTATCCAGACCCTCTCTAATTCATTTTAGCAGCAGTCTACTAAAACTCCTCTCTGTCTAACCTGTATTGTTTTTCGTAATTGTCTCATCTAAAAGCAAACGATGTGTTCTGTTGGATTGTTAACAGCCTATGAGGGTTTGGACGAGTGGTATGCACAAGCTACAACTTTTTATAAGGAGGCTCAGGAACAAATGCTTACAATTCCCTTTACAAATGGTGTAGCACAACTTAAGCTATTAAAGACATGGCTGGGTTTTTCTCCCACCAAAGATCAGATTTTGTATTTCTGGGCAGTGTAGCTTAATTTCAGGAAACAACTTGAAAAGGTTTGCTTACCAGAGGCGCTTAGAGGCAGAGTCTCCAGTAGTAGTAGTAGTAGTAGTAGTTGTAGTAGTCCAGGACTACCTCATTTAATATGCAATCTAATTTGCTTTGTTGGTTTGGGTTGGTGATGTAATGGCAGCGGATTAAGCTTCCTGCACTGCTTTCCCAATGAGACACGCTTTGTTGTGTACTGTTTCAGGTAACGGTAAGTACATATTGTAATCCGTGATTTTCCGCAGATTAGCATTCCTTTGCCTCCAGTCAGATCAGATTTATTTAATTCAAATTCAGCTCAAAACTTGATTGACAGGTTAAAATTGCAGTATTATGACATTTAGACCAACTGTTTGGGGGAAATCTACAGGCTATAAGCACAGATTTTACATAATTTAATTTTCAATTTACCTACATCAAATTGCCCCCTTTTTTGTAAACTGAAATCCTTAAAAAACTTGTACATGTCCATTTACCCCCACAAGTAACTGGGGCAGTGAATCATGACCCAAACCCTGAGCACACACACTTGTCAAAGACTCCTCAACGAGTTTGTTTTTACCTATTTATTATAAACCTTGGCTTTAATTGTCATCTGAGACTAGAGTCACAGCGTGTGGAGAATGGCTGTCGTGGCTTATTTGGTTTCTCCGCTGAAACAAGTCAGTTTGCCGGTAGACAATGTTCATGTTCATGTTCGTGATACATGATCCAGTAATTAGATCCCGCAGCAGCATATAGACACCAACTTGTGCAAATCAGTTGAACAGACAACGCTTGTGTCTGTCTGAAACGTCTCAGAGGACGAAACGTCGGAGCTGAAAACTGGGCTAATGGCGGATGACGGAAACGTACAGGAGATAGTGTGATATAATTAGTCATCCAGGCAAAGCGCAAAGTCAAGAACAGGAGATTGTTTCATGTGGCAGTCAGGGCTTGAAATAATGATTCAGCATAACATTTTATCTTGACTCATTGGGGTAAGTGTTGAAATATACACGTCACTGCCTTCTTTTGTAACGTTTGTATTTTCTTGATGCATTGTATCTCACATGACCAACCCAGTGTCCTACACAGAAAGTTCAGCTGCTAGCACTGACTTTGGCCAGTGGTTCACTGCTAATTTTAGGGTGTGTCACTACATCTGGTACATAGACAAGATGTTTAAGGTTGGGGCTTTTGTTTGTCAAACTCTATCAACCTGTGGAGGATGTTGGTTTTAGAGATTTGCTTGTGGTATTAGAGACAAGGGAACAGGGTTTTTGTGTTGTTTGACAAGCTGTTACAGGTACGTATTGGATATGTCACAGCTGAATGTAGATCTAGCGTTGTTTGGTCATCATTTGCTCAGGTGTGACACTTTTTAAGCCCCAGTTTTGGGTTCGGTCGGTATAGCAACCTGCTGTCTCTGCTGCCACCACGGAAGGTAAATCCTCTAACAAATCCCCCCTACTCCTCTCCATAACAGGGATGTTGTCTCTTATCTTGTCCAACCAAATTCTCATCTGTCAGACAATCAATGATATCAATGTTACATGAATATGTAGAGGAGGGCTACAAAAGTAACTCAACGTGGCTGCGTTTTGTTGAAAGGATTGATCCAAAAATCGGTTGTAAACAACAGCAGCTCAACAACCATCCCGGCATATCATTCAAAACAGAAGGGAAGGATAACTTGTCTGTATTGGATGATCCGTCAACTTTGTGGTTAATGCTTGAGGCTTTGAGTGCGAACATATCCCAGTTGGCATATTTCGATGTAGCAGTTTTCAGACACGAACTGCGGAAAAATGTCTGGAAAAATGGGTGTGGACATTTTTGAGTTTGCCATTAACAAATGACAAACACAGCAGGAGATTGTCCGAGTCAGGCGCATTCATACCAACAGCAAATTGTCTGGAACAAGGTAAGAGTACGAGTGGGATTGAGTGTAGTCTTTAAATGAGGATTGATCAGATGAAATTGATCTGGTGAATGAGGGGTGACGACGGGTTAATCAACGATGAGGAAAGGAAGAGAGGCAAAGAAGTGTAAAAATGAAAGAAAATAGGGATCTTTACCACTCTCACTAAAAACTGAGTGATGGACAACTGAAAAACATTGACCAACAACGTGGGCTGTCAAGTTAAATACATTTTCTAAAGTGACCCTGACCGTTTTCAGTGAAAATTACCTTGTAGCCAGTCACCGTCGCCAAGTTTTAGACAGCTTGAAGAGCTGTCGCTTGACGGGAATGACTCCAAAGGATCTTGCATCTCTGTGGTGTATATTTCAGTATGTGTGCTTTCAGAGCCAAGGCCTGTACCACATCACATCCAGCGGCTTTTTTCTTAACTTGTAAGGGGTGACTTATAATTTTCTTTACTGCATTTCCACCAAAATGTTCAAAGTCAGTCAGTAATATGACTTTCAGGAAGATGTTGTCATGAGGTAAGCAGATCATATTTGTGAGTGTATTATCACAACTGGGTTTTCAGTGACAAGTACTGTTAATTCTTGGGGTTCTGAATATAAGGTGTCTTGTGTGTTACTTTCATTAAAGCAAGGGGGCAAAGGAAGAATAGGAGTATAATGTGCTTCGACGTGTCTTTGTTGTGCTTCACAGATAGAAAACCTTTGTGCGCTTAGACCAACTTTCCCTGTTCTCTGGTGTGGTTGACATATTTGTCAATGAGGCTGGTTGATTTGTTGAAGTTATTTGTCAGTGTTTGCCGTGTGAGCCCTTTTCACATTGTTCACTGTTGCAAAGTGGCAAATAGTGGCTGTTTTATTGGGTTCTTGTGGCCTCCCAGCAGGCGGTCATGGCAACCCTCCAGCCTTGGAGCTCCTGGCTGCTCGTTCCAGTGGGGATGTCCCGCCAAACAGCCTACCCTCCTGTGTTTTCCTTCTGTTTACCAAGGCTGGGTCAGCAAGTAAACTGCAGATGTCATGGCTTTTTGCCACGTTAAACACTATCCTTAAACTTTGGCATTAAAGAGACAAAGACAGACTCCGTCCTCCTGACCTTGCACCAGTGGGTGTCAAATTATCAAGGCAGAGCATGTTTCAGAATGTACTTTATCGATATTGGTAACTTATTGCAGATACTTGCACTAATATTTGTAAATTTTTTATATCCATATTCCTTACACTACACATGGGTTTGCTCTTCTTATATTTTTACATTTGTATTCTTTTTATATTTGTATGGTGCATTGTGAGCCTGCTTCCTGCTGCTGTACACCAAAATTCCCCAGTTTGGGATCAATAGAGTATATCCATCCATGTGTTGACACAGTAGTTAAATTCCTAGATTTAGACATATCGTTAAAAAAAATATAGTACATATTTATCGAATGTGATCAGCCATTTCCAACATGTTTGGTTCATGATATTTCTTGCTTCTTATCCAGGAGGGATGCAGGACTACAACTACCTCCATGGAAACTGTCTGGAGATCACCGTTGAGCTGAGCTGCTGCAAATATCCACCTGCTACTGAGCTCCACAAGGAATGGGACATGAATAGGGAATCTCTACTAGCCTACATGGAAAAGGTAGAACTCATAAATAAAACAGATTAATGATACAACATTCATTGTAAAAGGATCATGTCTCAAACAAACCCTGCATGCAATTTCTCCAGTTCAGCAAAATGTCTTTGGTATTTACAATAATGCTGTCTTCCAGGTACATATGGGTGTTCGTGGATATGTGAAAGAGGCCTTCACTGGTGCTGCCCTCGCCAATGTCAGCATTCTGGTGGCAGACATCCACCACAACCTCACCACTGGAAACCATGGGGACTATTACCGGCTTCTGCTCCCAGGAACATACAACATCACAGCCGTGGCCCCAGGGTGAGAAATACCAATTAACTTCCCTTTCAAAGACAGAGGTTATGCATCAAAAGAGTCACTTGTCTGATTAAAAAAACGTCTGCTTGTTTTCTGTTCGTTGTTGTTGTTCATTTGTAATATGGCTCTTTCAGCCTATCAAACAATGAAGCTGAGTCTCTGCCCAAATGTATTTTGTTATTCACTGGTGACTTCCTGGTAGAGATATTAATAGATTATTTTGGTCATGGAAATTGTGACATCTAATTTTGGTGCTCACTGATGGTTTTAAGGTGGACCTGAACTCCTCAT
Source organism: Scophthalmus maximus (assembly GCF_022379125.1). Taxonomy (NCBI): domain Eukaryota; kingdom Metazoa; phylum Chordata; class Actinopteri; order Pleuronectiformes; family Scophthalmidae; genus Scophthalmus; species Scophthalmus maximus. Next base: position 15,213,095 of record NC_061525.1, read on the forward strand.
GTATGTGTTTTTTTCCTCTGTGTGTGCACAGCTACATTCCAATGACAGTCCACAGTGTCCAGGTCATGGAGGTCAAAGCCACAGAACTTAACTTTACCTTGGCACCTGTGGTCAGTGAGGCTGCAGGTAGCAGCACCGTGCCTACGTCCTCCACACCATCCAGCCAAAATCCAAACTTCTCCACCACTACCACCAACGCTTCTAACACCATCCAGATGCAGATGGCTACATCTGAGGGAAACAGAAACAGCCCTCCTACTCTTCTTCCTGGAAACCAGCCAATCCAGCCCCAGGTTTTTCGTCACCACAACTATGCAGACATGGAGCTCTTCCTACGCAAGTACAGGAGCGAGTTCCCCTCTATCGCCCATCTTCACTCTGTTGGCCGCTCAGTGGAAGAACGTGAGCTGTATGTGATGGTCATCTCAGACAACCCCACTGTTCATGAGCATGGTATGTCTAAGGTGGAAGCATAGTAGAATTATTAAGGGCTAGGTCCTCTTGTTTACACAAAATGCAGACTGTGTCTGTCATTGTGCATTTTCATTTTGCCTCTCGCTCTTTTTTTCCATGCCAGGCGAGCCAGAGTTTAAGTATGTGGCCAACATGCATGGTAATGAAGTGGTGGGCCGAGAGCTGTTGCTCAACCTCATTGAGTACCTGTGCCGTAACTATGGTACTGACGCGGATGTCACTCAGTTGGTCAACAACACCCGCATTCACATCATGCCTTCGATGAACCCTGATGGCTATGAGGTAGCCACTGAAGGTGAGAGAAAGGGACACACGGTCTCAAAATAAGAAGTGCCTACTGACAATAAAGGGGCACCATCCGCACAGTATGAAATTAGGACTAATCACATTATGGAAAATATTTTAGAGGACGGGTCACACTGATGTTAAATTTATAGCTGTGGAGCAAAGGTGTGACATTACAGGACTTGAAGAATTATTTGATCATATGACTAACATTTCTTTAGTGTATGTTGCTAACTTCTATCAAATATACAGTAAATCAGGGCATGCAAAATTACCATTCCACATTCATATACATACATAGACTTGAATGGTCACAAAGAAAAGGTAGTTCTTTTCAGTTCTGTTCTCTGTGGTGTTTTATGTTTTGGAGGAAGATCAGAATTTTTTCATGAATTTGTGTTACACCTATGGCACATTCTGCACCATCCTGAGAACCTTTTCAATGTACAGGAAAGTTTCACCAAGAACTTCCGCCATCTGCCACCTGCCACCTGCCACTATATTTAAGCTGTTCGCTGCTGTTGAAGTACCGCAACAGGAAGAACAAGTCTTAAAGCAGGAGCATGCTGTCGTTACAGATGTCGCTAACTCTCTCTTATTACCAATTTTCTTCACAGGTGATGTGAAGGGCTACAAAGGGCGCAACAACAGCAACAACATTGACCTGAATCGCAACTTCCCAGACCAGTTTGTCACTATCGCAGGGCCCAGACAGCCTGAGACTATAGCTGTGATGAACTGGGTGAAGAGCATCCCCTTCGTCCTGTCAGCCAACCTCCATGGAGGTACGGTGTTATCTTGAGCTTTTGACGCCAGAGTTTGTGGTCTTTCAGTGTCACGGTTCAATTTGATAGTAATAGTCTGTTAATCCTTTTTGCTGTGACAACATTACTACTATTGTTTTATTTAATTGTTGTTATTAATATTTATTTGTTATGTTATCAGAGAGATAAAGTTCCACAATTTAAATGGGAATATTAGGTTGGATTATGAAATGTTGACCAGAAATGCATATTGCAGTTTATTTTCATCACTAATTCAGATGTTTTATTTCTTTTGTGTTTTGCGGTGTCTTATCTTTGTAATTCAGGTTCCTTGGTGGTGAACTACCCGTATGATGATGACAAAAAAGGGATATCTCAGTACAGCCCGTCTCCTGATGACAAGGTCTTTCAGCAGGTGTCCAGGGCGTATTCACAGGTAACCTGACACCGCTGCTGTTGTCGGATCTGTTTCAGGCTGGGATAATGTCCGCTGGTGGTTCATGTTCTAACTGAAAACAAACTGTTTGTGTGAGTTAAGAGCGCTGATGGAAGCCATGGGATTTCTGTGAAATCTGGGGACAGACCAGGTTTGAAAACTCGACTACAAGAGGACTCATTGTTGACTGTTGACTGTGTGTTTTTTTGTGTGTGCAGGAGAATCCTCTGATGCACAATGGACACCCTTGTGTGGACTTGTATAATGAATATTTTGAGGATGGCATCACCAATGGTGCAAACTGGTACAATGTTGCTGGTATGCCTTCAATCTCTCATCCTCTTTGCTCACCCACCACATTCATTCTTCCCACGGTTGATCAGGCAAAGCAGCCTTCTATACTTGAGATTTTTAGTTTCACATACTTTGGAAAAGTTTTTAGATGTAGATAATAAGCTTTACTTCCACCTGTTTGGCCTTATTTTATCTCCTTAAAAATACACAAACGATTGTTATTTTAATATATAAGTTTAGTAATTTGCTTTGTCTACAAAAAGTTGTTTGCAGTCAAGCTAGAGTTGTGGAATTATGAAATAAAATTTAAGCCACTATGATTAGAATTTGAAGGGCTGAAAAAAGTACATCCCCCCAATTTCCCCCCAGTTTTTCTACAAATGTTGCTTCATGACTAAAAATAACTTTTTTTCAGGTGGAATGCAGGACTGGAACTACTTGAACACCAACTGTTTTGAGGTGACCATTGAGTTGGGTTGTGTAAAATACCCCATGGCCAAGGACCTGCCTAAATACTGGGAACAAAACCGGAGAGCCTTGCTCCAGTTCATACGCCAGGTAATGAGCACAAATCTCAACATTGCTCAAATCCTTCTCCTCACGTAGTTCAGTTTTGCATCTAGTCATGTATGTATGTGGTTATGTGTCTCTTTAGGTCCACACTGGAGTAAAGGGTACAGTGTCTGACAGCCGCGATGGAACCGGAATTCCCAATGCCACCATCACTGTGGCAGAGATAGACCACAACATCACCACGGCTCGTACCGGAGACTACTGGAGACTGCTTGCCCCGCACACTTACTCTATCACTGCCTCTGCCCATGGGTAAGATTTGAATCTTGGGAAGAAGAACGGAAGAGCAAACTAATACAGTGCACTGTCATTGACAAAAGATAAGATTTCTGTGCTGCTGCTTATCCTGAATTCAAGGGCTATTAAGTTTTAATAAGTTTCTCTCCTGTCCAGGTATACACCCGTGAGAACCTATGCCACAGTCTCAAATGATAGAGTGGAGGTGGTGGACTTTAGACTGACACGTTTACACTTGGACTCTAAAGGCCAGTCTCAAAACGGGCCCCAGCCCACACAGAACCCGTCTGAGAAGGAGTTGCAGAGCTTAATCAAGGATCTCTCTCTAGGCCAAGGCTTAGAGCAGCTGGTCAAGAGCACAGCCATAGAGAGCAGCTTCCGGTACCAACGCTACAAAGAATTGGCCGGATTCATGAGGGGTCTCACTCTTAACTTTCCCAAAATTACATCGTTACACAGGTAGGCGGGCTTTATCTTACACCAAGCCCTGTATTTGAACCAACCCACATTATTTCCCATAGAGTACGTTATTGTTTGACATCATATCTCTGTAGCTCTCATCCTGTGTATGCCAAAAGTCAGTGCTGTCCAGATCCAGTCTGTTTCCTAAATTCATCTGCTGTTATTTCTGCCTTGTCTTGAAAGAATCTTGATACTTGATACTACTGACACTGATACTATATTTTGGTTTATTGTCCTCTGAATCCAGTTTGGGCCAAAGTGTAGAGTTTCGAACTATTTGGGCTCTGGAAATCTCCAACAATCCAGGGGAAGCTGAACCATCTGAACCCAAGATCCGCTTTGTGGCAGGGCTCCATGGCAATGCCCCAGTGGGCACAGAGCTGCTGCTGGAGTTTGCTGCCTTCTTGTGTATCAACTATGGCAAGAACCCAGCGATCACCAGGGTGAGTTTCGGAGCCCCTCAGGAAGTACTGTATAGTGTTTGATAGCCTGGACTGTGAAATTATACTGTATTTGTATCAACCGTTGTTCCGCATGCAGCAAATTAAAAAATATTTTGTTTTTTACAAATGGGTATACAGGATATTCTTTGTTTCCACAACTTTTTCTGTAGCTTGGGTTTGTTTCAGTCTATTAACTATAATTTATTTTAAACAGTGAAAAACTAATCCAGGTCAATGTATTATTCCTTCTCCATTTCCCTCCCCTAGTTGATCAACGAGACCCGGATTGTCATTGTGCCTTCTATCAACCCAGATGGACGAGAACAGGCTGTTGAGAAGCAGTGCACATCCACCCAGGGCTCGACCAATGCTCGTGGCAAGGATCTGGACACAGACTTTTTTGGTCAGTTCTATGGATGTGTGTGTGTGTGTGTGTGTGTAACAGAGAGACTGAGAAGAAAGAAGAAGAAGCGCTCGATGTAATCTACATTTGTAAATGTGATAAATGTCATTGCCTGTATGTACACTTGCCATGGAAAGCAAAACAGGCTCTAACAACTATTTCCTGTGCACCATCTCTTTTCTTTTCTTTTTCCAGGCAATGCATCACAGCGTGTGGTGGAGGCCCAACCAGAGACCAGAGCAATGATGGACTTGATTCTCGACAAGAGCTTCACTCTCTCTGTAGCCCTGGATGGAGGCGCCCTTGTTGCTACCTACCCTTATGACAAGCCCGTCCAACCGGGTAACAATGAAATGCTGAAAACTGCTTCTTCGTTTAGCTACGTATTCAAAGGTTTTTAAAGAATCTAACCTGTTAGGTTGTACAATTTGTAATATATTTACATTTAAAAATCACTTATCATCTAGAGCCTTTACAGGCAGTGCACGGTGGTCGGTTGAGTCAGTCAGAATATCAACTTTGCACACAACATTCATGTTTTATCTTGAACTGGCTTATTGCCATGGAATTTGTGTAAAATGCCGTAGTCCCAAGAAGATAAAACCTTAGCTATTTTGATTTGAAAGGCAATCAAAATATACTACTCTAGTGCCACTCACAGGACAAATAAAGTATTTTTAGCATTATTATTAATAAGGCTCTGTGATTCAGTAAAAACACTTATATTCTTGTGTCCCATACTACACACAACATCTAGATGCAACTAGTGGCACTTTATACTTTGCTTTGATTTTATTACATAAAATTTAATTTTGAGAAATGCAGTCACAGCACTTATGTACTTTTCTGCACAGCAATCAGATTGAGATTGGTGTTATAAATATACATCACCAATATGCACTGTAGGAAAAATTAAATTCAATGTTAAACATCACTTAGCAAAGCAAAATGTATGTCTGTATGCTTTTATTTAATCAACTTTTAAATCTTTCCAGTTGAAAACGAAGGCACGTTGAAGTACTTGGCGAGTGTTTATGCCAACAACCATCCCAAGATGCACCTTGGAGACACTGGATGTTCAAATAATGGGCAGAGTATGTAGTTCAAATACTTCCGATACTGTAACTTTGGTCCTAAATATCAATCACTAATTATATAGTAGTGGTTAACGGCTAATGGAACTTTCCTGTCGCTTAGCGGGCAACATCCCCGATGGAGTTATGAGGGCAGCAGAGAGACAAAGTCACATGGGGAGCATGAAGGTAAGTCACTGCGACAGCTGATCCTGCTTTCATGATGCCACTACACAGTATTTGGGTTTTATCAAGACGTGATCTGAAATAGAAAAAGCTAATTCCTTCTTCAGTGCAGTTGTACAGTCTTGAGATCCTGCATGCTAGTGTGAGATATAAGTCACATTAAATGAGAAGTAAAACAGTCAGAAATGGCGCAGTACTGCCCCACGTGTCATCTTGTGTCTGTGTTTCCTCCCAGGATTTCAGCATGGACTTTGGCCACTGTCCAGAAATCACAGTGTATACTGGCTGCTGTTTCTTCCCTCCCGGTGAGCAGCTGGCCACACTCTGGGCTGAGAACAAGAAGGCTCTCCTCAGCATGTTGGTGGAGGTATGGTGCAAGAGTTTATCAGCACAACATGTAGAAATGTAACTGATCGTGACTGATTTAATTTAACTGATTTAATGTTGATACATTTACAGTGGGGTTCACTTCAATGGGAAAGTGATCTCTCAGAATCTCCCTGTAGATTTTTAATAATTGTGAAATCTTACCCCTTTGTCACCAATTTTATATGATATATTTTTAGAAAGTCATGCTGCAGTGTGGAAACATGTAATTTTTTAGTGCTCTAGCTCTAAACAAGACATTTTTAGGACACACTTATAATAAGTATGTACTGTATAGTTTTCAGGTCAAGGATTTGAGATTTTTGAGTATAAATTCCTCATCCATAGCCTCCCTACTTTTCCCTCCATTTCTTCCATCCAGGTCCATAAAGGGGTGCGTGGCGTGGTGAGAGACAAGAGTGGGAAGCCTATTGTTGGTGCCATCATTGTACTGAATGGAGGTGTAAGAGTGTTTACTGCAGAGGGCGGCTACTTCCACGCACTGCTGGCTCCTGGCAACCACAACATTGAAGCTGTTGCCGATGGCTACCAACAACAACGTCGAGAGGTACACAGTTAGATGTAGGCCATGTTTAATGTGGGCTAGGAATGTACTATCTCTCTAAAAGAGGGACACGATTGTAGCAACACTTCATCATTACAGCTATTTCAAGAAGGCATGGAGTGGTATGTAGAGATAAAATCATAATCATTATTGTAAGTATAAGGCATTACTGTTATGAACAAAAAAGATAGGACATGTCTCATGGTACAACCTGACACAATTGTTTTAATTGTGAACAATCTATGAACCAAAAGGTAAACAAAAGGGTAGAAGTACAAATTATAAACACAAGATCTTGCTTTGACTGAATAAAATTTTTTATGACGGCAACTGATGGAAAGTAGAAATCAGCTCTGGCCTTGTAACCATATGCACCTAGTTGTGCAGATCTTATGCACACAGAGCACACTGCAGTAAAGTTTATAATTGCAAAAACAGAAAGAATTGGATGTATAGAGCACAATGGACTCAACAGACGTAAACCCCTACTCAAGTCTAGCATTAACAGTTTGTAAATAAGAACTTAATCTCAGAACGTTCAATCAGACATTTTCGTTAACATATTTTTTTCAAAAAGCAGGTGAAATTTGAATCTGTCTTCCACATTGCAGGGGAAACAAAAATCATGATTAACTAAATAAAGTATGAAGAGATGAGGGGGAATAGCTTGCATGCTCCTGTGATAGAAAGTCTGTGGAAGAATATTGTGTTGGTTGCCCTTAACTGTCAATGTCTATGAGAGATGTAGGGCGGAGCACACAAAATCTCTCCGTCACCTCCACCCTTCCATTTGGCCGCTTGGAAATTTGAAGCATTGGGTAGGCCAGCACATCAAACAGCTGTTCCTTAATGTTACGGCCCAACTCCAGACTGTAGGCCGTCAGCTTCCCGCAAGGACTGAAGAGCAGGGGATCCACCACTGAATGATACCTCTGCTGGTACTCTGGTACCGTGAAGCCGTGGATCGCCGCAGACCCTGGCTGACTAGTTGACACACAACTGGAGGTCCTCCCGTCGGGAGAGTGGGGCTCGTCGTGGGGCAATTTGAGATCTGGAATAACGGCGGCGTTCCTTATGTACCTGTCATCCAGGGGTTTCTGGTTGTGCGTTTCACTCGGTTCACACACAAAGTCCAGATCATGACTTGGGGCCAGCATGGATGTCCTCTCCTTGATAGCTTCCCCATATTTCTTAGGACATCGAATGCTCCTTCTTAGGCCATAAGGACGCATCTCACACCGCTGGAAATTAAAAGGACATAGTTTTCAGTGGATTTTGATGCCTCTAGGTTCCTTCGTGTCTCTAATAGAAAGCAACCGACAAATGACACTGAAAATGAGAAAAATAGAGGAATTAGGACCAGAGGGTGCACTTACTCTTTGGGTGTGTGTTCATACCACATTACTGAAATCCTTCTTTGCTGAGTTGAGTCTACTTTCCCTTTATTTTAAACTGACACTAAATAAAAACAGATTTACAAATGGCAAGTACTGAGATTCTTGTAGTTTACCTCAATTTTTTTATGAGCCAGTGTTCAAATCCCATTTTACACATAAAACAGCCTGCAGCAGATTATACTGAGCAGTCACACCTGCAGAGGAGACTTGCTAATTCAGTAATCAACAGCCTCACTTCAGTGTGGAGCTTCAGCAGACAGCTCAATGCCTTTCACCTCCATTTGGAGAAACAACAAGGATGGCTAAGAAGATGTGGTAGAGCTTGATGTTTTTCTTTTTAACTGTTGTCTAAGTTTGTGAAACGTAGTAAAGAAGTGAAATTAGTAGAAGACCAACTCAAACAGTGGAAAAACTCACCTTAATGATTTCAATTTCACATGTTACGAATGTACTTCTCAAGTCAGCAAATGTTTGTGAAGTTAAGGAGCCACAATTATCTAGACGAATGTGTCTTATCGTAGAGGCAGCAGGTTGTACATTTTATGTTCAATAGCTATCACACCCCCCAAAAAATGAAAAAAAAATTGATTCAGATTTTTGACAAATTGTGAGGAATACCTACATTATAAATCATTCCAAATTGAATGAACCACGTGTCAGGAAGGCTCAAAGGTTAATTGAAATAGTTTTGCTGTGTTTCAGGTGGTGGTATCTTCCTATGAAGCTGCCATCTCCATCATCATTGAGTTTGACATGGACAACAGTATCTTTGGCCTGCCCAGAGAGTTTGTGGTGGCCAGTGCAGGTAAGCAATGAAAGGAAATGGCCTTTTGTGACCACTATGAAAAAGTTTCTTTGTCTGCAAACCGGACATTCTTCGGAGTTTGCTGTTCACATATGACGAATGCATCAAGAGCTTGTCGGAGTCAAACACGTTCACAACAGCAGGAAAATGTTTGGAGTATTCTGTGGCAGACGACACACAAATCTACATAACGATATCACCAGGGGACTATGGTCCACGACAAGCACTGAGTATATGAATTGAGGAAATCACAAACCAAGCCAGAAATCTCGGCGTAGATATGGACTCTGACCTGAACTTCAACAGCCACATTAAAACAGTTAAGAAGTCAGCCTACTATCACCTATAGAATATACGGATGATTAAAGACTTATTTCACGACGAGAAGGCAGAGTTTCTCTTTACGGTCATCAACACGCCCACTTGCACGCTTTAAATTTTCCAGAGATTTTCCTTCTGTATTTCCTTCTGTCACGTGGGCTCACTGACATTTTTCAATTTTTCGAGATTTTACTTGTGGGCCAGCAGGAAAAGTTGCAATGTCTGCAGCAATAGTTTGTGTTCTCACATACAGCCCCTCTGGAAAAAGTTCAGGAAGTGTTTGGACTTTAGTGCATGGTCTGGAAGCAGCTAATGACACATGAAGGACTACAATCTTTTTTAGTGTCTTATCATCGAAACATACATTTTGTTGCTCCATTGTTCAAGCTGTGATTGACGCTTAACTTAATGGTCTCAGCTTTTAAGTTGTGTCTGTCTGTATTTCTCCCCCTCCGTGCAGCTGCCTCCATGACGGCACTGGTGGTGACGGCGTGCATCATCTGGTGTGTGTGCGCAGCCAAGTCTAATCGTCAGAAGGATGGCTTCCACCGCTTGCGACAGCACCGAGATGAGTATGACGACGAGATCCGGCTCACATCTATGGGCTCCAAGAAATCCCTGCTCGCCCATGAGTTTCAGGACGAGAGTGAAAGCGATGAGGAGACACTTTATGCCAACAAAATCTGAGGACCATTGCACTGATTTGGCTGTTGGCTCGGTTTTATTTAAAAAAAAATTTTTTTTTTACATTTTCATCTCTTCCTTTAATTCTCCCTGGTCAACAAGGAACGGGTGGAACTTGAGGCAGCGGTCCAGTCTCTCTTTATGGCTGAGATATGAGTGATGAAGCCAGTAAGACACTTCGTCTGTTATACCAACAAGCTGAACACTTACTTCTGGTCACACTGTTATTAGTACAACTAAATTAATACTCAACAGAACATTGTGCTGGGGTCTGGACTGAAGGGCTCGCTTCTTTTGTGTGCTGGATCTCTGCTTGACTGGTTCAACGAAAGGAAAGAGGGAAAAGGGGGTGAAGAAGGAGGTTTGGTCCAATGTGACTCTCATCCGTCCTTTTTTTCTGGGTTTAGAATCCCACAGCTTTTTGTTGGCCTTTTTTTTTTCTCAAGCCATTCAAGGTCGCTACCTGACCTGCGGGGTCAAGCCTTGGAAGTCCAAATAAACTTTTGTTGAGTGGATGTGTAATGAAAGTGCTTAATCTCACACAATCTCCCCGCTGATATCTATTAATCACAATTCATTTCTTTCAGTACTATTTTGAATTGAAAATGACTTTAGTTGATTTCAGACAGCATTGCCATGTTGAAGTGTCCGAGCCTTTTGGAGACTGAATCCAATACCGTGCCTTGGCTTCTGTAAAGTTGACAGTCTGGTCTGGCTGCAGTATGTGACAGACAGTAGCAACATAGTAAATAGATTGTACTTGCTCCATGTTGGAATTTGATCCATCCTATAATCAGGTGGTAGGAAAAGAGAGATCATGATTACAAGACTGCGGAATTCCAGTGTTGCACTGTTTCTGCACAGATTCTAGGCTGGCTGACCTGGTATCAGTAGTTTTTGGGTTTTTTTCATCTTTACTCGGGCAATGTTGTGGCCAAAATCATAATGCAAGCTTCTCAAAAGCATTTAAAGCATCAGGGAGAATCTGGTACCAAGCTTGAACGGAACCATCCTTAGTAAGTGTTGAGTGCTCTGATGTATGAAAGAGGTCGCTTGCACTAATTAGAAAGCAAGTATCATCCCATATCATTGGCCAAGAAAAAAAAGAAGTAATTTTGTAAAAGAGGAATGTATTTTTTTTTCTGTTATGTTTGTTGTAGTATAATTTCAAACATTCTGTACATGGAAATTTACAGTTATCTGCATGTCATGTTGATTTAGGAATGTGCATTTTTACAGTGTCCATAATCTCTGACTATTAGGAATATTGAGCTGTTTTCATAGTATCTTTATGTTTTCCCTTTAAGCGATACTTTGAACACTAAAGCCCCAGCAGCGTTGTCCGTCCATTGCCTCTGTCAGTCTCAGAGCCATGCATATTGCATGATTTAAAGGTAATTTAAAGAAAGATAAATTCATATTTTCTAAATTTATTACAAAACAAAGACAAGATCATGATGATAATTGACTGTAAGATGTGATTGAAAAAAAAAAACACAACCTCAGAAAAGGCTTTCTACATTGAAAGTCTAATATGCACTGTTAAAGAGGCTACAGACTGACCTAGTAGATTTTAAATAGCAATTCATTCTCGTGTTAAATAATGATGCAGAAATTTGCAAATTCCTTTCATATGTTTAAGATGCTCATTGGACAATCCGGGTAGGGTATATGGACAAATCAAAGGAGGAGTTATTACAATAAGAAAAAGTGAGACCTGCGCTCAAATGTCTTTTATGGCTGCAATTTCACCTGAAGTATCTTCTACATGTAACAAATCAAGTTAACAAAATCATTTGGTTTCCTTATACTAGAAGTCCATGTGCAACTATTCCTAGCTGAAATGTACAAAATCCTTAATTATCATGTGGCTCTCAAATTGGAAATTCTGTGCATGTTTTTCATCACACACAGTAGTTTGAACAAATACACAATTTTTTCACTAAAGAATTTGCCTTGATTTCCAGTTACTTCGAGAAGATCTTATTTTCCTTTTTTTTTTTTTAAATGCAGCCGTCAGTAAAGATAAACCTGGTATCTGTTTGTATATTATTTTTTCTCTTCCTACACTGTCTGTGAATGCCAGTGTATGGATTTTGTTGAGCGCGTTTCAGGGTCACGCAGAGTTTGTGTGAAGATTTTATATGAACTGGAATCAATTGTAATTAATGTTTGGCAATTTTCAAGTGAAATTCATGTAAACCATGAATCTACACAACAAAAACTTTCATAAGAACCTCGGTGTGATCATGACATGCTTACATGCACAAGGATTCATAAACAATGAAATAAAACCTTTCACAACATTTCTTGCTTTTGTGTTGCATCATACAGTGCTGCTCATATTTTAAAATAATTATTTGATACATCAGAATGCCCTCATTGAACACAAGTGCAGCTATGATTGAATAATTTACTGCTAACTTGTAAAATCTATAATTCTGGATTGGCTGGAGAAAATTGTACATTTTACCCCTCGTCTCTTTAGAGGCTGTTGGGTAATAGTGAGTATAAGCACCTCATGCATTAGGTTTAGGGAACACAGCACACTAGTTTGTGCCTTATGTTGGACCATTTCAGCACCAAGCAACATCAGTATTTTTCCATTTTTGCAATTCATCCTAAATTTTTACATTTGTTATGCATGACACATGACAGACATGGCAACAGATTTGTAGTTGTGCTTTTCATGTAATCAGAATTTTTTTGTTATTGTAGGTTGAAAAGTGGGTTAGGGTTAAGGTTAGAGTCTTGCAAGATGCTTCCATAAACTAAACAGAAAGGAGAGGGGTAAAGATTTATTGTGGAGGCCCCCTAATGGCCTGTAGGTGACACTGTTTATATCATTTAGAGCAAAAATTTTGGTTTTACTTTTTTGCAACACCCAGATAGATTGTGAATAAAGTGTGATAAATAAATACCACAAGTTGAAGTGGAACTGTTTTTAAGAAAAGTCTGCATTTAGCTTATAAAATTATTATTGAGTGCCAGGATTTGTATCCTCTGCTGGCCCGGTAATGCTAAAGTTGCCCAGAAGCATTAACTAATAGTGAGATAACTTAAATTAAATTAAAGAATTTGCTCTTGCACTCACAGCACCCTTTTGTTCACTGAGCTTCAGGCGGCGGGCCTTGTAAATGTTGTGGCAAAAGTAATCGAACAAGGAATTATTTTATCTTGCAGGTGAACACATGCAAAAGTGAGTCTCTTGCTTAAAGCTCTTGGACTTATTTGAAATGATTTGTCTTCTGTGTTGTGTTTAAGATTTCTCATATCGGATGTCTGCACTAATGCACTTGATGATTACTACAGGATAATGCTGTGTAGTGTTGTGCATCGGCTGATTAGGACTTAGATCATCTATTGGTTTTATCTCCTTTTATTCTTCACTGCTCCTTCACTGCGTGTTCTGCAAACCAATTTCTCTTTTGAATAACCAAAGTTGAAGCTTAACTTTGCTGAAGCCACACGCGTCCTATATTCCAGCGAATTCCATTAATTGACATTCATTTAAATGTTCAAATTGAATCATGCCATTTAAAGACGTATTAACCCTTTTCCCCCTCCACATCTTTCGTTTAGACGCACTGCGACTTCAGCTGAACGACAAAACGGCGAATGCGGCGTTTGGAGACTTTAACTCGGGAAGGTCAGCGCGGGAGTTATGTTTTTAATACTCACTTCCATCATGTGGAGGTGCATGGGGAGCCTGCAGGGTAATGTGCTGCCTGAGAGGCTCAGCTGAGGGCGACAAAAACACCTTTTTTCTTTTCTTTTTTTTTTTCTTCAAAAGTAGAACGTCTTCTTCTGACGCGTAAACGTGACGCAACGCGGAAACTGGTGACGTCGCAGCACAACAAAGATGGCAGGAATAGGAAGCAGCAACTACTGGGAAGGTAAGGGAGCGACGGTTGCCTCGGTTCGCGCGGGACACTCTTGGCAACAGCGTCCAGGGCGACATTCACAATGTCCACTGTCAGTCTGCCAGTGCGGCTGCCGGCGCGTTCGACTCAGACGCGTGTGGTTTCACGCACACATCGCTCCAACGCCTGGCTAAGCTAACGGTGGCTAACACACCGACCGTGTGAGTGGACGTGACGGTCGACTGGTCAAATGTGTGTGGCCTCTCTCTCGCTTCATCGACTCGGTCCACTGCAGAGTTAGTTGTGCCAACTCACCATGAACAAAAAAACAACCACAACCGTTTTCTACGTGTCCCACCCCACGGTTGAATTGAAGAGAACTCGTCCAGCTCCCTCGAGTGACACAAGTCGGTTCGCTTGTTTATGATGGATGGGAGAAATATTCACATCTGTTTCTACTTTCAGAATGAATTACATTAGAAACACCAAGAAATGTGATGGTGCAGCCAAGTGAAGAAGGGGCACATACAACGGAATGAAAGAAAAATCTGGTCGAATATAATAGTTCATAATTCAAGTAATAACAGCAAAACCAACAGTATAAGGAAAATAAATATTAAGGGGGCGGGGCACAGGATATTAATATAGTGCCCCGTGAATACCACATATGATGTTAGAATATGACAACTCCCCTTTGGCCTTTGTAATTAAAGATTCATAACATCAAAGTTCTGTTTATAGCTGAGTAGGTTTTCAACATACAAGGAGTTTACATTGGTGTTCTGGTGCAAGTACTGTGAGTACAAGTCGAATGATAAAGACAGGAACCTAAAGTGCAGGATCAATACGTGAACAACTACAATACAACTGAAATGAAATGAATTAAAATATATGAAAGTATGTGCAATATGGAAATAGCATCATCTGTTATTGATTTCAAGCAGTCAACAAAAGCATCTATCTGACTCTGTCAATGGCGAAGAACATGTGTGCAACCTTCTCATAGTGTTTCTGGCTGCAGTTTGTCCTCATTTCCACTATTGTAAATACTGTTAGGTGATTTTATTTACTGCATAGCCATGCCTTGTGTTTTACATGTATTATCATTATAAATATATTTTAAATCATCATCTGCAAAGTAACAAGTAACGACAGTCAACAATTAAATGTAGAGTAAGCAAAGCAGGATATTTTGCATTTTAAGCCAACATATTAATTTGCATAGATCTAAATATTTGCATACTCAAATGTGTACTTGATTAAAAGTTCTTCATGACTTCCCTCAGCTAAGTGTTTTAAACGTGTTTTATCTGGGTGTGTTTGTCTGTTACAGATCTGCGAAAGCAGGCCAGGCAGTTGGAGAATGAACTTGACCTGAAGCTGGTCTCCTTCAGCAAACTGTGCACCAGCTACAGCAGCTCCAGGGACGGACGTCGATCAGACACGTAAGAGCCACTCATCCGTCTGAACTGCAGAGTCAACAACTGTTTAGGGCAAAACATTTTTTTTATAATCATTTAGCACACATTTAGATTTTGATTCTTTAGAATAAACTAACAACAGTCATCTGTACATGGTTTGCTGCCAAATTGGTGCTGGTTTGATACCCCACACAAACAACTATCATACATTTCTACTGATGCCTGTTTACATAACACATTCTCTTAACTATCACCACCTAAGAAACCCACAACTATCAGTGTAATTTAATCAAAAATGTGAGTCACATTAAAGATCTATGTATGGATGGAGTAGATTATGTCTTAATGTATTATTTATGTCAGGCCTACTTTTGTTGCTTTTTGGATGGTGTTGATTAAAACGTTTAAAAAAACAAACTGTAACTAATTAAAGTTCATTTCCACTTAATTCTTGCTGAAATATTTTCACATGGCTAACACTGTTTGAATTTAGTGAAACAACTCAACTCTATAGCGTCATTCTCAACAGGCAAAACCTGTGAAAGATTCATTTTGCATTATAATTTTTTATAATTTTTTTTTTTTCTAATTATGTTCCTTTCTTCTTCTTTTTTAACTCCTCAAGGTCAGACACCACTCCACTGCTAAACAACTCTACCCAGGACAGGATGTTTGACACCATGTCAGTGGAGCTTGAACAGCTGCTGGCCAAAGTAAGTAAATTCTCCTCGGCCAGTGGCCCGTGAAAGGCCAACAAAAAGACTGCAGTGAGAACAACACTGGATTTATGCCAAGGTTCTTGTCTTTCATCAAGGAAAAAGCACACTGCAGATTCCACTTCTGCGTGTGCTTAGCATTGGACCCCTTGAGTGATTAAGTGTATTTGACTCAAAGATTTAACTTTTTTCATTCCTCCTGGTTCAAAGGCAGACTCTTCACGGAGAGTAGAATTAAATGGTTCAATATCAATTCAAAAGTGAATGACACAAAAAGAAGAGATGTAAGTCAAAGACAACATGTATGCACATATGTTCTCATGGTGATATTGTGCAGTTTTGACCCCTGAAGGATACATATGCATTTGTCCCCATAATGTGTTCAATCCTTTTACTTTTTTTCCTTTTTTTTTTACCTTGTCTGTGTTTCTAATGTTTTCCCTGATGTCTTTTCCATCCGTGCCTCAATCCATTTATTTTTCATCTCCCCGTCAGTTGACTGCAGTGAATGACAAGATGGCGGAATACACCAATGCCCCGGGAACGTCTTCCCTCAACGCTGCACTCATGCACACGCTTCAGAGACACCGAGACATCCTACAGGTTTGGCCTCATATTCCTCTCAATTGCTTCTCCTTCGTCTATTTTCAATACTCTTCATGTGCTTATAGTTTACACTTATTATATTTAGCAAAAACAGTCAAATACACAACTGTTTTATGAAGCAGACATGCCTCTGTGTGTTTTTCCTTATGGTGTTAATTGATTGTTCTTCTTTTGACACTCTCCATCTTCACTTTTATTTGTTTTTCTCTCAGGATTACACACATGAGTTCCACAAAACCAAAGGCAACTTCTTGGCCATTCGTGAGAGAGAAGACCTGCTCGGGTCCGTCAGGAAAGACATTGAGTGAGTACCCACTCACAGCAGCACGTTAATTGAAATACTCACTACAGAATAAAAAAGAGTTGCTAGTCTAGCTACATTAAGGCTACAAACAACCCTTAATGCAACACTGTAAATGACCATAGCAGTTACACTGGTATTTGCTCTATTCAATAAGAAAATCTCTTGAAACTAATTAACATGTAACTGTGTAGTCCTGAAATATAAGACTACCTCCATTTTTTTTTCAAAAAAAAAGTTTCAAAAATATATATTGTCTTATACAAAATCCCCTCTCTCCGGAGTACTAGAGAGAAATGCTCAGAAGCACTGTGCAAAATGCTTAGGCGGTAGAGAAAACTTTAGTGTTTAGTGGCCGTGGAGGAATAAAAACTATAACGCATTATTCATGGTGCTCCTGTATTGTAGACCTTATTCCATAGAGGGATAGTTGAACCTTGACTTCCACCGGGCACGCTCTTGAAAAATGTCTGCCATTAAAACCTAGGAAGATTCATGGCCTCGCTGGCCTTGTATTTAGAAAGTGTGTCCTCTCTTTAGATTGGCTCAGTTGTGAGTCAGTGTATTGAAATGAGATGGAGGCTCCCCCGGACCATGACTCTTGTCGTTTTTTTTTGTAATGGCTTATTGATCTATAAGACGCAGAGTGTACGGTGAGCACTGCAGGATTCCTATTGATCCCCCTCCATCCATCTAGTATGCAGATAGTCTGCAGCTGCCTCAGGAAGCCTCACGTTTTACAGGCCTTGCAGTCACTGTGTAAGATCATTATTTCTGATTAGACTCTCATAATGGAACATTAAAAATTCTGAAATTTCTGAAACAATTTCATGATATGTTGTCAGTCCTTGATGAATTGCTTTCTGTCATTTAAAAAAAACAACACCTATTTTTACTGGTTAAAACAATATTAATATTTGGTCATAGACCAAAATTTACATGCTAGATTTAGGGGATATATATGTTGCCCAGATTGACTAAAGTGCCTCTTCAAACCATTGTCTGTTTCTGAAAGTACTACTGGTTTTATTGTTGCTGCTGTAGTTATTATTATTATTATCTAAACAAGTAATATCCTATCAATACCATGGTTAAGAAATGATGACGCTGTTTTTGTATCAGTATTTACTATGCCTCATGCCAGATACAGCCGTGGAGTCTTGCATGTACTGTAACATCTCGGGGAACCCCTGAAAGGAATTTGTTAAAATCTGGTACCAACATTCACTCAGGGATGAACTGATTCGATTTTGGGGATCAAAGGTCAAGGTCACTGTGACCTCACGAAAACGTTTTTTGGCCATTACTGAGGCATTCATATGCTAATTTTTACAACATTTATTCCAAATGGACAGGAAAAACAGGATAACATTATGAATTGATGACATTTCATACCAAAGCTGTCAAAGTTGAGGTTCACTGTGACATCACAATGTTTTTCAATAAGGAACTGAAGGGGAGTTCGGACCATATGATAATATGTTGACCATAATTTGAGAGCTGTTGATTCTAGTTAGTAGAAGACTGAGTTGAGGAAGAATGCACTACATCTTATGTAAATGAGCAAAGTGTAAGTGTTACGATATATCATAATTACCTATACCACAAATAATTGTATTCTTTCAGTTGACAAGTTTTAAACCTACTTAAGTCAATGCACCACCAAGCCATTATCATCTAATGATAATTCGAAGTCACACTGCTGCACATAAGCTAAAAATCTTAAATGTAAATCTTCTTAGTTAGTAGCATCCCATGAGCTCAGCACTATGTGCAGGATTTCACTCAATCTTCATTAAATAACACTGCTAAGGAGTCTCACTGACCCTTCTAATAGGCTCAGTGCTGATGATTGTAATGCATAGAAATGAGCCGGTGTTGTTGACCCGGTGCTCAGCCTAATGATGACTTATGTGCCCATGGGCTAATGAGGGAACCAACTGAGCTCACAGGTGGGGGGATTATAACTGCTGCCATTGTGGCAGAAGTGGAGTCGTGCTTTACATGACCCCCCCCCAAACCTGCCTCATTTACCTTTTTGTGGTGAGGCATGGGAAAGATCATTTCCCCCCCAAACAGATGAAAGACTCAATTATTGAAGCAGGAATCCATTATTTTAACTGTTTTATTATAAAAAAGACTGGTCTGACTGAGACTGGTCAGTTCTTGGCTTGAGTAGTTAAGGAACACCATAACAGCATTACATAAAATACTGTGTACTAGTCACTGTTTAAAAAATAATATATATATATAATATAATGCACTCCAGAATAAGTTGTGTTTGGAAAGAAAAATGTTATGGTAAGTTCAGAAATGTGCCGACCCACACCAAGTTTGAAATATGCCATGTTGCCGTTGATATACTGATGGATGTGTCTGCTACAGCGGAGCATTTTGGCCCTTCTGTCAGGTAGAGGGCAGTAGAGATCTTGGGGATGGAGGAGTTCACTGTAGATTTTTATGCCTGTCAGAGTTGTTAAAAAAATACACACGCACACAATATCTGACTGAGTGGTGGCAGGCTCTGTCAACAAAACATTCACACATGCACATGCACTTTCTTGTGCGCAGCGGTGCCATTCATAACAGCAGCACGAAGCTGGGCTCAGTGCCGATATAACACTCCCTCTGCTCCTGCTTTGATTTTAAATGGCAGCAACAAAAATGACAGCTAGCCTGTGATTTACATTGTTGCCCTTTTAAAAGGCTTTGCTGGAGAGAGGAAGCTGCCTGTCACTACAGGCTATTCGAGCCCTACAAAGGCATCAGCCCTGTTGGTGGGACAGAGAGCCTTGGCTGAAGGCAGCCAGTGTGCGGTGTGTGCACTGAATATAATATTTCCATTCAGTGGCTTTGGATGGGGCACTGGGGATGAAGTAGGCACATTTGCTCTTGGACCACTCACAGTTAGCTGGGTGGGGTAGGATGTTTATGGAATATGTGTGTGCAGATTCAACAGACCCCCCCCCCCTCCCGTGCTCTTTATCTCATTCTCGCCCAACAGTAAGTAGGGTGGGGCTGTTAAATGACCAGAAGCCCAGGAGAGAACTGGCAGCCGGCTGTTCATGGATGCTGGTAGCTAGAGTTGCCTGAAGCTAAAAAGTATAGGTGACGTGATGTTTTTACTGGTATAACAAGCCATCCATTAACTTTAACTGATTTGCTACTAAATGGCGCAGTGCTCTATTATTAACCTGAGAATGTATGTATGATTTCAGGTTGTGGATCTAATATCCATTCATTATCTATACTGCTTTATCCTTCGAGGGTCGCAGGGGCGCTGGTACCGATCCCAGCTGACGTTGGGGCGAGAGGCGGGTTACACCTTGGACATGTCGAGAAACATTCTACAGGGCCAACATACAGAGACAAACAACCATTCACACGCAAATTCACACCTTTGGTCAATTTAGAGTCTACAATCAACCTAACCTAAATCTGAACCATTTTTAAATCTGAAATCTGCCCATTCACAAAATGTCAATTTAAACAAATTCTCTAAACTAAAAATTGTTTTATTTTATTTTAATTTTTTTATATAGATACTAATAATCAAGTGTTTTTTTCGATGATTCAAGGCTTCTGCCCCTCTGCTCTCTCTATATATTATTTATGGCTGTTAAAATTCTTCAGTTGAAGTGGTGAGTTAGAGAGAGGACTACAGAGGCAGCCGAGAGAGTATCAATGCTTGTTGACAACTGAAAAAGAAGTAGAGGAGGAGATCAGGCCAACTCAGCATGGCATTTTCAGCCAGGTTGCGACATGCTGAGCTGTGATTTTCCGGCATTTCCATTGTTGCCACATAGCAGGTGAGAACCATGCTGCCTCGCTACGGTCTTGCTGCTCATCCAAGTCGTATTTTTGCAGTAAGCTTATTTGTTCGATATATGCAGTCATGCAGATTACCACAAAGAGGCGTTGCTTTGTTTTGCTTTCACTTCCGTAGAAGCTCCTGCTGATTTTTCCTCTCCTACCACCTTGTTCTTTCTTTAAAAAAAACACATTATGCTTGTGTTGTTTTGTGTACGGCAACCACAGTGGTGCTGTATTTGCTTTGTTAAGTTATCGCTAATGCAAACTGAGAATGTCCTGCTGCTGCTGCTTCACATTAAAAGCTTTCCACTGGTGAACCTCAAGAAGGCTTTACTGTAAAGCAGGTGCAGGGATTCTGTGGCATTGGCGCCGTCTGCTATTTAATAAAAAACGGTCTACACAGCCATCAGCAGCATGCTACTGTTGTAGCTCCTGGCGGGGGAGCTAGTTTGAGCTCATTTATGTAGTTTTATATACAAGGGGGCAAAACATGTGAATTTGAATAGTAAAGAAGAAAAAAAAATAAGTTCCTATACACAAATCTGTTTTCACTTTTTTTCTCAATCTTTGATTTTTGGTGAGATATTAGATGATTTGAACATTAATTGAAATGAAACCATGAGACGATTTTGAAGAGGAAAAAATGCTTTGGAGACCTGAAATGTGAACCAGACTACACACCTGTTTTTGTAAAGCCAAAACGTTTGGACACGACTGGTTTAATCTTTAACTATGTGTTAGATTTCAAAAGCGTGTTGTATTAACCTTTGTGTAACATATTCATCTTACAAGTAACTAGAAACTACCAATGTCTAATAACTGTAGTGGAGTGGAAAGTACAATATTTCCCTCTAGAAGGGGAGTGGAAGTTTAAAGTAACATAAAGTGGGAATACTTTACCATTGCCCGATTGTCAGGGTGGTGAACGTGACATCTTTATATTTACAAAGAGTTTTCATGAACAGAGACATGTCAGATAGTTTTCTTACTTGCAAAATAATCAAGCATTTTCCTCCTGTGGTCTTCGGATGGTGGACAAAGAAATTAAACGGTGCCGGTGGTAAGGAAAACCATCCCAATATCTCTTTCTCTGACCAGATACTTCAACTGTCAATAGCACCAGACATATTGTGAAAGGTACAGCTGACAGTCAGGTGCAAGGTTTTTGACTGTCGGCTGACTGTCAGATTGGTCTGTCAGTCGAAGGTTTCCTCACAGCCAAGCTGAGGCTGTGAACTCCGGATCTGTGTGATGTTTTGTGTTAGAACTGCTAGGACTTTGTAATTGCAGGAAAGTGCCATTCTCTTTTTGTTTTTAAATGTTTTTTGTTATTACAGAAATCTTCATTTTCTATTTATGCAGAAATATGCAGAGCACATGTAATAGAATGGGGAGTCAAATACAGTTCAAACACACTGGCATATGTAAATACATACATAAGCTCCTCTAACCCGGGCTGCAAAACTTCAGATAAAAACAATGTATACAATAAATAAGTGATGTCTGTTGTAGTAAACATTTGAGGTCAATTTTCCATATTCATGCTAATGTATCTACATGTCCCTTTTTTTTTAGGACATACAAAAGTGGCTCCGGGGTCAACAACAGAAGAACAGAGATGTTTCTAAAGGAGCATGAGCATCTGAGAAAGTAAGATTTCAGCATCCTTCTGTGTCATTATCTGAAGAGTTTGATCTAATCGAGAATTCACTTGAGGATATCAAAGCTGGGAAAACTCATCCTGATGGTGCAGCACAGTCACCTAGAATGAAACTAGGAATGATTGCTGTGGCTGATGCTTGCTTCTTAAACTCTCGCACCCCTTGGTACTTTATCTCTGTATGCTTTTACTTTCTAACAGATGGGATATTTTCATAAATTTTTCTAAAACCCCTTAGTGGTTTGCTTAATGTCTTGTTTAAGAAAACATTGGAAGGGGTTAAGTGGGTGGGTGGGGGGGGGGGGGGTCTTGAAAGCACATTTTTGACACAACTTAACATATCTAAGCAAGAAAAAGTTTGGCGTCGCTCTTCATACTGACACAGTAGGTCAAACCAGGATCTGCCAGCAACCTAATTAGTGTCCTTCCACCATTTGGCTGACTCTCAAGCACTGCAGAACAGCATGAGGTAGTGAAGTTTGTGAAATCTGTATGAGTGTACCTGTGTGTGTGAGAGGCACCCCATGTGGAAAGTAAAATTGGATTTGTTAGCAGGGCGCACACGCGCACAAAGAAAACGCAACAAAAAACAGAAGAGCTTTTAACATTGTTCAGATTCTCACCTTTGTCCCTGTCCATTTGCATTGTGGCATTAACATAATAATATGTAGTGTTGTGTGGTTAAAAATATGATCATGTAGAAATCTATGCTTCATGCAACTGTCCGTTGCCAGTTGGTGGATACAACCGAAGTTGGAGTTATCACAAAATGTTTAACATAGGATTGATTTAGTGAGATTTGGTGACCACATAATTTCATCTCTACCAACACTGCAAAGCCTGTTGCTGCTTCAGCCATTAGTGGGATTAAACCATCAACCCAACCATCAGCAGTTCAGTGCAAATACCATTAATTGTTTACAGGAGAGGTGCTCTGTTGGATCATGTACTGTCTTAAACAGATGCACCAATCTGCCTGATTGTTATTCCTTGTCAGTATCAGTATCAACATCTTTATTTTGTGACATTTGTTCCGGCATTGTGGGCCATGAACTCTTTTGATCAGTAGTGTACAAATATCACTATAAATTTGAGCACGAGAGTGCACCAGTCAAATTGAAACCGTCAAATTGTCGGTCTCAATTTGACTGGTGAGTCTCATAGATAATTGACATTGTGTCTAAGTGAACGCCTTAATGGATTCATGTGCTGAAGCAGAGAGAGAATACTTTTCCCCTGGCCTATCCCTGAAAGGGCGTGCCCTGTAGAATCAATCCTCGTAGTGAGGACGGGAAGAATTTTTCTTGACAATGTTTAAAAATTATAATAAATAATCTTTCCACATTTATTCAAGTGAGGGTTGTCATGACATAGCGAAATTGTTTTATAATACAAATTTGATAATTTTGAGTGAATAACCAATCGCCTTATTTCTGTTTCTATCCTGTGATGCAGTAACCATGGGTTATCACTGCAGCATAGTAGGCATTAGTATTTTAAATATTAAAAAACAACAACCCTCAAAACCCCACAATGAACAAGTCAAAGAAAAATTGGATTTAAATCATTATTTATATTTAATTCTAATTTCCTTTTGATTTTGCGATAGTATTGCTAATGTGACAGCCCGAAAATTACAACAGGATCGTGAAATGAGAATGTCGTTGCAGCCTGAAGCTGAATTCCCTGCAGTTAAGCTTGTGCCGATCCAGCACAGTTGATCAGGATATTCATAATGACATTATCTTTTTAAACCACAACCCATATCAGAGGGCTTTCTCAGACCAGTGACAAAGATGGGACGGGAAAGAGGCGATAGGAGATAAAGATCAAGTTACGCTTGATTGATCCCATTAGAGCCATAAAACAGGAAAGAGGGCCTGATGAGAAAAGGGCTAAAGTGTGTTAGTGGCCAGAGCAATGGTCTGAAGTGTCTTCTAAGCGTGTCTTCCAAGCGTGGCTACTCGGTAAGGATGAGGGATATGAGTTAAAATGTTTCAGTCTGTGATGCTCGCTTTTGAAAATACAGACTTAAGGACATGTATTATTAATAATGAGGTGTCCCTTAAGTGATCTGTTTGAACCTAGAAAGATTTTCGAGAAGTTTTTATTTTTTATTTTATTACACCATGTTATAGTGAGCTGGTTGCTGTGTTGTCATTCTGCAGCTCATATTAGGATAAAACTCTTTGACTTTATCTTTTGACCACGGGAAAGTGAGGCTACATGAGGAATGAGTACGATCAACACACACATTTGCAGAAGCAGTGTAATCAATGTGTGAGTATGTGTGTGTGCGTGAGTCTATAATATATTGGCTAGTGATGGTACCAGTATTGCCAGACCGATGGAACCGTTCAGGAAAGACTAATCACTTCTTTAAAAAAGAAAAAATCTAAAATAGAAGTCCCTGCCAGTTCATCTACAAATGAAAGTGTTGGATAGCTTGTTTGCCAGCTTGCTTTTATTCTCAGCAGAACTTAAATGAGACAGATGCAGTGGAGACATTTGTAAAATAGCATCGTATCTAGTTTTTCCAGGTAGTAATGAACCTTGTGTAATCAGAACTGTCTACATATTAACTCTGAAAGCTGTCGTTACTGTATATGACTATAAGCAAGTGTGACTATTAAACATCAAGTTCTAAATTGTAGATTTGGAGAATCGTGGATTTCCCACTGTAAACTTTAACTTGACACTGTTTAGTTTTTTCAGCTACTGTGTTGAAGTTCTTTTCCCTGTGTGATGGTTCTCCCTATATCTCCGTCTCCCTCTTAATCCCAGTATCTATTTTTCCATCTCTTCAGGCCAAATAGGTCAGTGTTCATGAATAAACCAGAGGGAGGGAGGAGCAAGCCCATTAAAAGTTCATGTTGCACGTGCTCTAATGGTAGTGGTCACCCTGATAAGGACTGATAAGTGGAGGAAATTTGCACCTTACATTGACATACATTTCCTTGAATTTAATGCCGTGTTTTGCTCTCGTGTTGTATTTGTCAACCAACAGCTAATGCTTGTATTAAAACTTAAGCTAAGTTCTTTATGTAATTTTACTTCAGAGGCTCTACAAACATTTTTTGCCAAGTGAGCAACACATCACTTTTATGTCCAAATTCTGAGATGAACAAAACATTACTGATGCAGTGTGGTGTCTGCAACTGCTAAGAGTTAACCTTTTTTTCTAGGGAATATAATTAATGATTCAGTTTACCTGGTTGACTTCATGAGTTGCCTAACATTGCTCTTAAAATTGATGAGTCGACATTACGAAAGAAGTAATTTGTTACTTCAAGTGCTACCTGTAGAACACTGCTAATGCAGGTATGATTTTTTTTTTTAAACGTCTGGCTGTAGCAGTTTTAAAAATGTACATATATGTGAGCAGCAAACAGCCCGTCTGAATCTATGTGAATGTGCGTGTGAATGGCAAGAGTGAGCAAGGAAGCAAGGAAGCATGTGGGCAGGGTGGGTTTATTCATCATATTGGGGAAAGGTAATTAGCTTTGAGTTAATTAGCAATTTAACGACTGCAGCAAAAACCCCACTGACCAGGGGAAACAGCGGGAACCAACTCGTGCACACATACATAAACGCGTTGGCCCTACTGCTGCGGCTCGATGATGGAGGGAACAAAACATAAATCTCCCCCATCCCCACCCTGCGTACAGAAACTCCATGAATCAAGGCTCAGCTCACAACCACTCTCCCTTCCGCTCCTCTGCTCATGATTTATAAGGTGAGAAATGTCGGCAGACAGGTGGTTGAAGGTTTTTCTCTCTTCGTCGTATGTCTGTCCACCACAATGTTTTTTTGTAATTATTTTTATTTTTTTCCATAATGGAGATACAGCATTTGTTAGGGCATTGTTAGATTGTATGTGTCTAATAATCAAATAAGCATTATGACAATCACTTCTGTTTCGACTGAGGAATAGACATAGTTTGTGGCCTAATTTTCTTCTTTTCTTAAGTTGGTATGGCCACAACTCAACTTTGTTGCACCCACCTCCTTCCACAATCCATTCGTACCAAACTTGCCTGGCAACCTTTATTGTGAATTTGGTGCCAGTTGTCGTTTCACCAAATGATTTTATTCCTGTGATCGATTCAGTTTCGCTCTGACCAAGACAAAAGATATGATCTTACAAATGACTGCCAAATCACAGTAGGCTGTCCAACCCACATCGTGACTGTGGAGTGTCCCTTGCAGTGTCCACAGTCAACTGGGCAAAACTCAGATTATAGAAGCAGTGCTCCATTTGTTAACACCTCTACTATCTCCTCTCTCTTCCAACTTTCCTGTAACCCTTTGGGGACTTTGTGAAATCCGGACCAAAATGAACTTCTGTAGGAAGAAATTCAACAGGGCAGTCGCACAAGTGAAATTCATAAAAATTGTACTAATGAGGTAAAGATTGGGTCTGTTAGAGGTCAGTCCTACTTGGTCCCCACCATCAGAGAGAAAGACCTAAACATTATAGATCATTAGCAGGACCAGTCTCAAAGTGATTACATGACTGTATAACCTAGAAAATCGTCTGTCCTCTTAGAGATAAGTTGGTCAATACTTGACCAGATAAATGGCCTGGACAGGACAGTCCTGTAAGGTCTCTCAGGCAAATCCTTGCAGTGCTCCCTCAGTGATTCTTTGCCATACGGTGCACTGCTCTTGCAACCCCCAAGTCTGGGGTTTGTTTGTTTCAAAAACTGAACTATAGTTTTTGTTGCACTCAGCCGTCGGCTCTCCCCATATTGTTTGTCGTAATTCTTGTGTTGGGGGTACCAGTGGACGGAGCATGTATTAATATTATTTGCAAAGTACGTTTTTTTTTTTCGTCTCAGCCACTTCTTACCTAAACCACATCCATGTGACAGAAGTAGATACTAGCTAAACAAAAAAAACAACTCTGTCGGCTCGGGGCCTGGTATTACATTCCCCCCTGCATACAGATGCACGGCAGAGACATGTCACACCATTGAATGTAAGGAGACCTAAACACTCTTCCATCTTTATGTTTTAAATATTATCAGAGACCCTCTCTCCCTTCCTGTTGCTCTCGTTGCTAAGAGCTTGACAGACACCACACAACGGGCATGACAATGAGAATGTCGAGCTATTGAATGTAGGTTGAACTATGAAATTCAATCCCTGCAGTTGTTTGTTTGGTTTGCTTTATTTCTCTGGAACATTGTCCAAATTGATTCCAATTAGGGAATAAACTGCTGAGAGCTTTGTTGTTTATGAGAAACCTGAGACACAATGCTGGTGTTACAACATAAGAGGTTTCTGTGTTTGTGTGCGTGCGTGCGTGCGTGCGTGCGTGCGTGCGTGCGTGCGTCGGTTTCTCTTCCAGTATTCTCTGTTGGTCAGAAGCAAACGTCTGACACTCCCTCTTCTACATAGTCCAGACTTGGCCATGAGGAGAATGCGAACCAAACCAATTTCTACACAGTCACACTGTTTCATGCAGAGGCTTCACAGAAACCTAAAATTCAATTGCCAAATGTTCCTCCCTTGTAATTGTACCTACACATCACAGATTAAACAAATCTCGTTTAAGAGCCTGCAGGATGAAAAATTTTGACAAGCGTTTCTATTTTTTTTTGTCCTTCACATTTACATACACAAGGGCAACTGAACATTAGAAACTCCTCTTTATAAAATGCAGTTCACCACAACACCACCAATAAAAAATGACTTCAAAGGACAGCTGTAAAATAGAATAAGATTTACGTATATTTGAATTCTGTTTTGTGTCAAAGTAATGTCATCAGAATTCTGGGCCAGTTGGCTCAGTATTGATCACTGTCAATCTGAAAATGATACAGATATCTGGCCCGAGGTTGTTTGTTTCCAGTCCATGTTTTTTGCTGCACTGCCTTAGATCAATAACCAACCAACCTCTCTTCTCTTCTCCCCCTCTTCCTCCTCTCGCTGTCTATAGCTCGGACCGACTGATGGACGACACAATAAGGTAAGACCTGCGTGTTCTTGCACATATATGAAGACATATATTTGTATGTGACAGCCCTCAACCCTTTGTCATTGTCCGTCTCCCGGCTGAACCCAACACAAAGCACTCAGTATGGATCTAACATGGCCAAAGATATAAAGCAGCTTTCAAATTCATTTCGGAGAAATTATCTGTCTGTGTCGGTTTGCCACAACAAAAACTGCTGGTCAATTAATATAATCTGAGCATGAAGTGAGCAGGACTTGTTCAACCCTGGATAACAGAATAAATCCTCTCACTTCATTTACTTATGATCTATCCAGCTCTCACTCCTTCTTCTCCCTTCAGGTCTACACAAATTACGTTAATTGCTGTAACGTTTAAGGTCCCGGATAAACTCTCAGATATGCCCCCCTTTTAGACAAAAAGTTCTGTATTCACATGTACAAGCAATAGAGGGATCCCTACTCTGTTGTGTAATCTCTTTTTTTTGCAGTTAATTTCTTATCCACTGAGGGAGCCTCGGCCTTAGCATATGTGTGATTTTAGACTATGTAAATAAAATTGACAAACTGACTTCACTCAACAGGCCACTTGACAAGCGTGAGCCCTGTTTTAAACAGCGATCATTGACTGATCACATGATACAGCGCGTGAAGGGAATCTTTACCCTCCAGCTCTGATTCTCATGAGCTGGTTAACATCGAGATAAAGGCTCATCGAGGTTGCTGGAGTCAGCAGAGTCTTTTCTTCCTGACTGAGGAGAACACGATTCCCAAAACACTGATCCAGGCCAAGACTGCGGACTGTCCCTTCAGCAACCTCCACTTGCAGGAGAGGCCATGACCTCACCCACTCACCCCAACCCCCCATACACTGAAACCTACACCTCAAGACCTGCATTCAAGTGCACGCACACACAACACACATCCACTGACCCAGAAATCAGCTTTTACCTAATTAGGGACACAGATTCGTCTATTCAATTCAGTTCAATTCAATTTAATTTGTGTCGTGCCACATCACAACATGCACTAATATCTCAAGGCATTTTCTGCTGCTGTTGTTGTTGTTTGGAACGGTCTCCTATGGGACTCTGTCTCTCTAGGGTGGGAGGAGTTTGTCCCCTGTGGCCAGTTCTTACTGGTTGTCACCCTGCTGTTCCCTGTGTTACACAATCCTGCATGGAGTGAAGAAAACAACTGTCATACCAGTGTTGTTGAGCATATTAACACTGTATTGAAGTCACTATGTTTACCTCTTAATTACTGTTTTGTTTAAGGTGTAAAGGACATTGTCCAGTGTCTTAACAATGGATGCAGAGACACATGTTTAAAAAATATTTTAGAATAATTAGATTACTTCATAGTTTGATGCTTGCAATACATTTGTTATAAGATTATTAGATTATTTATCAACTGATATATAAATTTGTTGTCATATATAAATCCATTGAACCTCAAAATCCTTTATTGGTCAGGCTACAGTCATGATCTAAAGGAGCAGATGAGATAGACGTAGGGAAAGGTGGCAGATTTAATTCCCTTCAACTCAAACACTCTTCTGATCCCTCTGTAGAAAGTGTCAGGCTCAAAAAGACGGCTCGGTAACACCTATTGATTATTGTGTGTAACAGATGCCACAGAAGACAAACACAGAGCCTTAATCTTTTCCTGCCAACTGCCCAGCTGAACTTTCCTGCTCTGAAAGTTGCTAAGGCCCCAGTTTGAGAAGAAGGTACAATATCACAGCAATTCCATACCTTTATGGTTTCCAGCAACCTAGATGCTGCTTTTAGGTTGAGTGCATGGTGTCAAGGGGTTTGGCAACATGGGACCACCATAGCAGTGTTATCTGAGGATTGAGTTTAGATGATCGGATGTTTTCTTATTTGATTTTGTGTATTTTTTTCACAATTAAAATGATACTGTATCATTTTGTCTGTGTTAAGTACTTGCCACAAGTGAAAAATGACAGAAGTCAAGTGTCCAGCCGTCCACGACATTGTGCTCTGAACAGTTTCACCAAATCTTAACTGTTGGAAGTCTGTTACAGAAAAATACTAACTCAAAAAATAGCTGGTGAAACTGTTATCATCTTAAATACAGGTTTTCTTGCAATATATTACATCAAATCTCAAGAAGGGTAAAACAAAAGCAGTTAACAATGTGTGTGTAGGTCTGGGGCCACCGTTGTTGGATTGATGGGTGGAGGTCGAAGATGTTATTGATCTTCTATTGATCCTCAGATGTAGGGAATTGTGATACTTTTTCACAATGCGTTTGGGGTTAGTGTGTGTTATCCTGATCCCAGGAAAAAAATGTGACAAGCTTATTTTTTTTTGGTATGTTTATGTGTGTGCTTTTCAAAATCATGTCCAGTCAATTGACTTTGCCACAGGTGGATGTGTCTTACCCTCTCAAAGATGTTTAAAGAAATGGGAAGCACCTGAGCCTTGTCTTAGCAAAGGGTCTGAACACTAATGTCAATGTGTTATTGAGTTAATCCTTTTAGGGAATTTGCTTTTTCACTGTCATCATTGGACATTGAATGTAGATTAAGGAGGGGTTAGCATAAGGATGCACTGTAACAAAATCCGAAAAAAGGGTGAAATATTTCAAGATCCTCTTCTGTCCTCTGACAGTTTATCACTTTTAACCTGCACCATGCACCTGTGACCCTTCACACTGACGCTCATTCCCCCTAGAAACATCCCCCTGGAGGAATTGGATTTCCATTTCATTGTTGTCTCAATTGCAGCCAAAGGTACTTTACGGTACTAATGACTGCGAACACGTTTAGTATTGTCATCTCTCAACTCATTTCACTCTGTCTCGTTTAGTATTGCCATGGCGACCAAGGAGAACATGACCTCCCAAAGGGGCCTGCTGAAATCCATACAGAGCAGGGTCAACACACTGGCCAGTATCCTTGATGCTGTGTGTGTGTGTGTGTGTGTGTGTGTGTGTGTGTGTGTGTGTGTGTGTGTGTGTGTGTGTGTGTGTGTGTGTGTGTGTGTGTGTGTGTGTGTGTGTGTGTGTGTGTGTGTGTGTGTGTGTGTGTGTGTGTGTGTGTGTGTGTGTGTGTGTGTGTGTGTGTGTGTGTGTGTGTGAAGGTCTCCTGATGTGAAGTCATGATTGGCCACATACTGCTTTTGATTCAAATGCAGATGTTTTTTTTCTTTTGTGATCTTCCTTGACTTGTGGCTTTCCCCAGACCGTTTCCCCACCATCAACAACCTCACCCAACGAATCAACCTGCGGAAGAGACGGGATTCTCTCATTCTGGGCTCTGTGATCGGCGTCTGCACGATTCTCCTCCTCCTCTACGCTTTTCACTGAAAGCCAGGCCCGGTGAAAGCAGGTGGAGCAGGACTGATATGCTCCGTATAGCGTGGGACCCCCAGGAGAGTGAACTCGATGACCGGGGGAGCCTGGAGGCCCCCGTAGCAGAAGGACATTCTCCAGGTCCAGTTCTGGACCAGTGACAAATTTGGCCAGCATGAACTACTGAACTTGTACTTAGCAGTGGGACAGATAGGGGGGGCTGGTGGTTGGGTGCTCTTCTGCCAACTAGGGAATGGTGACCAAAAGTACAGACCAGACTAGATTTTGAAGAATTTTATTGATTACTCACGTGGCTAAAGATAATCTGTGGCGTTGAAAGATTTGTGTGTGTTGCATAATTTTTTTTTTTCACAGGTGGAAGGATTTTTAGTTGATCAGTCGTTTTTAAGAGATGGAGTGGGATGAATAGTTCAATGTGGGCTGTAAAATGTGAATTAATAAATTATTCTTATCAGTATGTGCAAAAAAAGTGTTTGACACCACTAGAAACAAATAATTTAAAACATTTATTAGAGGGAGACAGATGCATCTGTCCTGAAACTTCAGGACAACATAATGAAACCTAGCACTGCTTGATGACACATTCACTATAATAGTAAAATTGGCAGTACCATTTTATTTATTTATTCCAGTCTTGAAGGTGGTAACCAAAGCTTTCACCTTAGAGGGAAATAAATGACCAAAGAAGGGTTTGTATTCATCAGAGTAAAGTCGTACATTTTGTGGGATCCAGAAAATGTGAAATCAAGGCTGCCCTGTGGGAACCATCAATGTGTTTTTGTCTCACAGCTTCGGATGCTACTCGACTGGAATACAAACAAAACGGTCTCACTTTTTAGTCTACCATTTTGGTCCTGAAGAGGATAAATTTGGTGTCTTGTCCTCATTCTCTCTGTTTGAAGCTTTGCTCACAAAGAAAACTTGGCCAACTAAAGTTTAAGTAGAATATCTATGTTTTTTAAAGGAATAGTTGTTCTACTTTACAGCAGACTGGCACTGCTGTCTTTCCCTGAATATCTTACTTTCTACAGCAGGGAAACCCTGTGCTGAAGTCTAAATTTGGTCCAGACATGCACACACTGTCCGTACACCGCAGTGGTGCTGATACTTGCAGCTCCTGAATATTTCAGCCTCTCAAACCGAACAGCGCCCAAGCAGAACTAAGCACCAGGCCCTCTCACTTAGAAAGGTCGCGCTGCAGTCGAGCGTAGTCTCTTTATTCAGAGCAGCTGAAATCTAAGACAGACGTCTGGTCTTTAGTGTCTGTGAGGAAAACCAGATTTCTATATAAAAAAAAATAAATTCTAATAATCAGCAGGGAGGATGTCTGATGACATACCGGCCTTTATCACTTCCCTCAGAAGTATTTACTGTTAAAGTTAAGCACAGTGTACGACTGGGAAGACGCACTGTTTGCATGTGAAACCCAGTCCAAGACGTTACCTGTAATGGTTGGTACTGCGGTTCCCCTCACACAGGCATGTTGTGTTGTCAGAACTGCAGAGTGTGGGTGGAGCAGGTGGTAAAAGTGGAAAATCTGCCATGAATTCTTCATTTTATTTGATCTATTTCTTCACCCGTTGTGGCGGGCATGCGGCCATGATGGATGGTGTGTGTGCTCTTGAGGACGGATTGCGTAGCAGGACCTGCTGTGTGTAGAAGGTTTATATAATAATAAATGCAACAGCTGTATAGTGCAACAGTACTTCAGACTGCAGCTTTAGAGTTAAATCAGTACCCTCGATTAAGTCTCAATAAAAACGGAATCCTACATATAAATATTACAGTCACTAATGTATTTTATTCTGTCACATCGTACAGTTGTCATTGTGTCCACCTTCTCTCTCTTTATGTGAGGTAAGCGAAAGAAATAGCTCTTTATTACATGCTTTTTGTGTTTTTAATTTTTTAATGTTTATTTATTTTTACAGCTGTTGAAAAAGTGGACTCACTACCAGACGTCCCTTCCTACCCACACAAGGCTTTGGCAGTCTGTCTGGTCAGTCTACCATTTTGGTCCAGACTGATATATCTCAA
This sequence comes from Scophthalmus maximus, assembly GCF_022379125.1. NCBI lineage: Eukaryota > Metazoa > Chordata > Actinopteri > Pleuronectiformes > Scophthalmidae > Scophthalmus > Scophthalmus maximus. Next base: position 15,246,580 of record NC_061525.1, read on the forward strand.
CAACTATGACATGGATGTATGAAATTTGGCAAACATGAATCACAGTCGGGTGAAGGCCACGAACTGTTGATTCCCAAATCTTCATCTAGAAATATCTCAATCATGACATTAATGTTTCTTTTAGGATGACATGTAATTACTGGTGATCCCCTGGATTTCCAAAGGGTAAAAAATGTATTTGTCAGATTCTTAGAAATGTTTGTGTGAAGACTTAACGTGTGTAGACTCTTCTGAACTCACTTCTGACCGTCAACGCGCAACTCCCATAAACCATATTGTCAAGAGTCAACACTTGGACCATGCATGGTAACGTTTATTCCAGACATGCAAAATGTACACTACAGAGATGAAAACTGGCACAGACCATATACTGCAAAAGAATCACAATTCATGGAAATGAAATAACGTTTTGAATTGTTTTACAGACAAGAGCAATGCTTATAGGAAAGACAGTTGACTCCTGACCACCAGTTTCACAGATGGACGCACTTGGTCTACAGAAATGACAGGTTGCCATTTTTTATCTCTCTTTCAAGAGTTTGGTCGTAAACACGAGGGATCTTTGGATTTTGCTGCTTTCAGATGTTTGGATAAAGAATGTAATTTGAATGTACAACAATGAATTGGAATGGAATTGATATGAACCCATTTTGCACAAAACATCGTACGTTGTGGTGTTACTATGTGACCTTTTGCAGTTGTTCAGCCTTACATTGATAATGTTGAGTTTAGGATCACTTGAGCTGCATAGTCTGACAAATGCCATTTCCTCCATGGGCCATAATTAGCTGGTGATTCTCTTGTTGCTCTTGTACAAGCCCTTAAACAAAGAAACAACTGGAACTTGACACACTTTAAAGGGACTTGGAAAGGAACAAATGGTTTCTGAATTAGATTGCACAATTAAAAAGGAGAAAATACACAAATAATGCCCTTAGTAAATCTGTGGCTTTAACTGATGCTACGTGATGTTACAGTGACGTTACCTGGGCTTGTAGCATGAGCCTGTAATGAGTCGATACAACAGTCCTGTGTGTCCACAGTGACTTCTCTCTGATAAAGTGACGAATACAGGCGATCTGTCGTGCTTGGATTTTTATAGAAATGTTCTTTAAATGCTTTTGTGTTACTCAGTCAAACTCACAGGCCTGCTCTTTTACAAAAAAATACATGTGTGAGCCGGTTTGGCCAGTAGCATGCGTATATATTGCATATATATATTTTCCCATATAAATAAGTTCCATACCAATACAATAACATTCAGTGAAACATTGGTGTTTAACAGTCAATGTACAACCATGTAGAAATGGAAAATGGGGAGCAATGTGTGTCGGAGGGTTGTAAAAGGTGCAATGTAAGTTTGAGGGGAGAGGAAGATGAAGGAACAGAGACTAAACTGAAGGACGAAAGCCACTTAGTCAGGATTGATGGTGAAGAGTTAAGAGGGTGGGAGCGGAAGAGAAGGAAATGAAGGATGGTGGGAGGTTTGGCATGCGTCTCTGTCTCCGCCAGAGCAAGGCAAGGTTCAAGAAATGTTGGAGACATAGTAAGGAGCTCTCCTCACACATTCTACAGTGGCTGGACCCATAATGTACACAAATCACTCTTCCATGTGCAAATCTGTTAGCCTCTCATACCCCTTAACAATAAAAGAGACAACTGTCAAGAACAAAGGCAGGAGATTGGTTATCTACATTCAGGCATGCAGTTGGTCTAATTTTTTTCTTTTAGTTCAAAAAATTATAATAAATTAAAAAAACGAATGTGTTTCCGGTCCCCTTTAAACAAACCCTTGAGTTTCCACTGATAATCCAAGTGCTGGCAAAGCAGCCAATGTGACAGTCTTAACAAACCAGCACCGCTTGGCATACGAACATTTTTATAAAACATACATCTGTATATATATATATATGTTCATATATCCATATTTCAAATATATTTGTAGCTGTATATGCTTTGAATGCAAGTGGTTCAGTAAGGAATATATCAGGATTATATGCAGCTGTCCAAACTCCAGCTGTCCAAACTCCAAGTCCATGTTTCTCAAAGGAGCCCCAGACATAGAAAAAGTCCATCATTCACTGTCTCTCCTCAGATGTAGATCATCTTCTACATCTTAAGAAGTCCATTATTCCAAAAGGAAACACTTCTCCTAACCACATATCGATTTTGGTTTTTCACCCCCTCGGTTTTAACCTGAAGAATTTCACATCAGGTTTTTGGTTATTTTCGTCAAGCACATGTTACTGGATTCTAATGCATGCATCTTGGAATTTCTTCTTCCTTTTTTTTATTCATTGGTTTTCTTACTGCAATACCTACTCTCGTGAATTGCTTGTGTTTTCTGAGGGTGGTCATGATGTAATTACAATATAGCGTCAAGTAAGGAATAGTATTTTTTTGGAAATTGACTTTTTTTTTTCATGTTGCATCCATGGTCTGGTTTTCACGGGTTCTATTTTTTCATTCCCCTCAGGTCCTCCATGTCAGTATCTCACTGTAAAGCAGAGAAAAGCAGAGTGATGGCATGGTCATTGAAAGTCAAGCCAGACAAGTCAATTCACTGTTAAGTTAATATTTTGACTGGTGAAGCTCTGGTGTCGAGGCTTGGAGCTATGAGGTAAAGCCGCTTGCTGCACAGTCAGCCCGCTACAGTTGTTGCAGTGCTAAATCAATCTGCGCACACACACACACACACACACACACACACACACACGGCTTGAAAATATGCTGAGTTTGGACATAGAAATAAACAAGTGCAGTCGGGATTCTTTGTTGTTGTACACTCGTCTGTTAGCGACCACATAGACACACACACCTTGCATAATTTTCAAGGGATTTTTTGCATATTCATATTGATAAGTTCAACTAAAATAAAATGAATTTCATGCGAAATATGCTAAATGTCACCGAGGCCTTACCAACATACTGTATGTAAGAATTTGACATTCGTCAGGTACTCCTAAACATCGTTGATAACACTGTATCTTGAAAATGTTTCATGCTCTATCCCTTTACCTCCAACTGAGAGGTAGACTACGATGATGACCACACCCAGGACGAAGGAGACGATGCTGAGCAGACGAGCCAGGCGTCCCAGCCTCCGGGCCCCGTCCACATCACCCGCCTGGAGACTGTTTCTGGACTAGAGGCACACAAAAGCACCAGGTATTACCGAGTAAAACATTTCATTTTTCATCTTAAGCAAGGCAGATACTGTATGAGAAATGCTGCATATCATTAGATACACAATGTCATTTTCTGGTAACCCATTTAAATTAAGGGGTGTTCATTTTCCTGAGGGCTAAGGGTCACTGGAAAAGCAGAGCAATAAAAAAAAAAAAACAGCGCAATGTTCATGGCCACCTCAAATGCACTCATTTCATTCCTCCTACCATAATAAGGAGAGCGTGGATACAGGGACTTAACTTTCATGTCCCTGAAGTCAATGACAATATTGTTATCGTCGTGGGCAGTTGAAGAAAATTGAATTCAGCTGCATGTGGAGAAATGAGTCAGAGTGCTCTAAAAGTGAGCTTCAGTTCAACAGCTGTTTTGACATTCATCAGTCAAAAGGATGAACCCAACAGTCACAACTAAGTTTTCTCTAATTCACTTGATCCTTATTTATAAAGCTGTAATTATCTTATTATAGCAGTTAAGATGTAAATCAGATATCCTTTAATTTTAGTTATCACCATCTCTGCTCAATAGTTGTTTATGTTGACAGCTGTGGCGTTCAAAGATCACATGTCCTTAGTGTGATGTGCAAGTCATCAGTGAGCCTCGGTTTATCAATACCAGAAATAAGCAACAGGGACAGCCATTATATTTCTATGACGGGGTGAAAATGTAAAAGAAGTACTCAGAAAAGAAATAAACATATTTACAGGTAAAATATTTATCATGTGGTTTTCAATCACAGTCGAGTTATTTTAAAAGTTGAAGGACACGGATGTACAGTAATGTTGACTTGTCTACTGGGTACGGCCGAGTCCCGTAAGATAAAAAAAAATAAAAGACGTCAATAATTTCAGTCTTTACTTGGACTGATGAACTGAGACTGCCACGTGGTCAGACTCAAAAAGAAAGCAGCATTAGAAAAGTGTCAGATATACTGTGTTAAACCGAGAGCTATAGCAAAAATAGAAAGGGAAGTCACGCGTAACAGAGCTTGTGTTCAAAATGTACTCTTCCCATGCAAGACGGCGACGGCCCAACGCTCGTGATGGCAACATCTTTGACTTTTAAGCCTGATGAATGTTTTAGGAGCTGTCTGTGGTGCTGACTCAACTTTGAATCATGTTCACTCGTGTTCTGCACTGCTGATGCTATAGGGGACTGGAATAGAGGCATTAGGACATGAAACGAAGGAGCATGCATAATCTCTATATCCTTTCGATTTTTTTCTAGAAAAACTGACCTTCACATTGAAATCAGTCCAGAGGTTGTTGCAGGCAACCAAAAAAGTTGAGGTGAGTCTTATTTTTATTTATATTTTACATTAAAAGTCATGCACACATTGTAAAGTTAAAAATCCCTTATAGTTTAAAAATCTTTAGTTTCAAGTAGGCTCTGGTATAATGTCAATGTGACTTAAACGACAAGTGCTCGTGTCAATCTGGGCTCTTGACAGTAAGATTAGAGGTTTATTTCTCTCACATGGGGACAGACCTCAGCCCTTCACTTCCAGGAGTGCAATGTGAAGCTATGGTACAAACACAGTCCCATTGGAGCCGTTATTGATCTTGCCTCACATCACAGAGAAAAGCAACATCAGCACTTTAATCAATGGAAGCACCTTTCAGAAAACACTGGCTACTTAGCCTGCCGAGAGAAAATGAATAAAAAACATAGAAAGAAGAATTTTTTTTTACTAATAAAAGAATAATAAAAGATATTTCTCATCAATCATGAGGTTTGTCTCGGTGGCTGCAAGACTGTGCGTGTGTTTGTGTGTTTTGACGGTGCGTGTGTTATGGATGTGTGTGTTATGAATGTCTATATTGATTCACAGAGAGAGTGAGCTTGGTCATATTTGTTTTCTGAATGGGAAATTCTAGCCGCAAAGTGTCTTGTCCAGTGTTCATTGTGCTACCTACCTACCTACCTACCTACACACACACACACACACACACACACACACACACACACACACACACACACACACACACACACACACACACACACACACACACACACACACACACACTCTACTCTCTCTCTCCCTACCTTCCAGCAGAGGAAGGTGGAGGCTAGTAAGTCAGTAAGTGCTCCCTTTCTCTCTCGTCATTAATAATGGAGAGCCAGCAGCAGCCTGGTAGAGGGAGCGTACACAACCAGCCAGTGTGTAGTTACTGTACGTCTGTGAGACTGGCTGTTTTGATCAAATGAAAATGCTTTATTATTCCTCTTTTTTTGTTCCTCATCCTTTTCATTTTTCTTGGCCCTCTTAAAAGTGTAATCCTAAGTTTGATACTTGTTAATTGTAAACCTCAATTAAAAAGAAGTATTGTGTAGCTTCAGCCCTACAAGAGAGAACACTTGGTTTGTTTCCTATAGTCTGTTTGTTTAAACCACTTCAGTCTGTTTGGGTGTAATGCACATCTCACCTTCGAGGGGTCGCTTTTGGACTCAGTCTTGTTACACTTCAGTCGCTGTTAAAATTGCAAACCACTCAATGTGCTCAGATGATCAAATCTGTCAGACCCATGATGGCACCGCTCTTATTCTTGGAGCTATAAAATGCATTTTAGCTGCTGGTGCAGCTCATAAATCTTAATTGTATTTATATCTCGGTTAGTTTGCGAACTGGAAACACAGTTCCAATAGGCTAAGTGTTAGAATAACAAAAACATGAAGCCATAATGGTATGTTCCATTTTGCACTCAGCTGATGAGTGATTCAACACCCTTGTGGATAACTATGACCTGGGTGAATGAGAATCTCCACAGACAGTATAGTCCACAGCACAAAACACTGTACACAGGATCAGTGCTGCGATTAGTAAATTGTTTGTCCAAACCAAATGACATTATCATTAATCTGAACATCTACAACGTGCTGGCTGCCTCTTCTGAATGGGGCAAGACAAATTTGTCACCAAATACGTATCAGATACAGGAACAGGAAAGGAAGCACTGAAGTCCAGATCCATCAGAACGTTGAAAAGGATGAGCACACAAGAGTATATGCACTGGCATTTCCTTGTCAAGTATGTGATGTGAAACTAGATTTGCTCAAATGTGATAAAACAATTAAAATTATGAATCAGTCCGTCTAGCTAGCAGCTCCGAGGCTGCAGGCACAGCGGTGCTTTGAGCTGAAAGCTAACATCAGCACGCTAACAAGAGCGCGATGACAAGGCTAACATGCTAATTTTGATGTTTTCCACGTGTTTTCTATCATAGTTTAGCATGTTAGCGTGGTTCAGTTATGAGCATAATTAAAAAAATATTGGATAGAAAAATACTTTCATGTTGTGACGCTGTATCCCAAAATACCAGATGACTTTTGGTGACATCATGATCATCAATTCTATCCACAACGTGACATTGTGAGCTTCCCATATATTCAGTTTTAACCTTTGAATAATAATATAATAAGTTGCTCTAGTTTAACATTCCAAATGGTAAATCATTTTTCTCTTCTGTTTTAATACGAGCAGGTGTCTGGTTTTCTGGCTGGAAGACTGTGATAGGCGTCATATAATTGGCAACAGCAATATGAAGCTCTTCCACAATGTCTGCAATATAAGATTGCTATAATAAGTAATTTACCTACACACACACTCACACACTCACACAGTCACACAGTCATCCAGTGCAGCATTGCGAGTCCATATTTCACAGGCAAATCTGCCGAGCGTGCAATAACGCTCCTGCAGTTTGGGCCTTCCCATTACTGGGATAGGCTGGTGAGGGCAGTAAAAAACCTATTACCTCTGCCTCTCCAATCCCCATAATTGACTGCACATATTCTGCGTTTGCCAGCGGCAGGCATTCCCCACCAGAGCATCAGTCAGAGATCTGCGGCGCAGCCAGCTGGAAGTCGGGTTCTAGGTGGTCCTGCTGCTGGAAGCGGCGGCAGCGGTGGATGATGATGGATGATGATGGATGTGACTTTTGGCAGTAGCCTAGTGTTGTTAGCAGCGCACCATGTGCTGGTGCAGAAAGATGCTGACGCTTTCGCAAGGCTGAATGAGACCGCAACAGAGGCTATGCATGATCGATACATATTTTCATCATACAATACAGGTACATTGGTTGTCACTGTTATAACTGAAGTTACTAAAAATTCTGTATATTCTTGCATTGTGAAATGATTTTGTACTGTGGGCATACAATAATTAGCAAAATAAAAAAAACGGATGTTGTTCATGTGAATCTTAAAATTTAATGCAGCATTATTATTAATTGACTTTTAAACCCAAAATGATCATCACCTCAAATTGGAATGATGAATGTGTTAACTTTATTGGCATTTCTTTGAAGTCCTGTGTGTGTATCTGATCAGTTCCAATATTCACATTCCTTATCGGTTTATCACAAACAAAATATCTGGCTCTTGAGCTTCTAAATGCTGCTCGCTTCTCCAGCTAGTTGCTGACTTTGTCTGTCGGCTGTTTGGTGCTGGGCAGCTTGTGTATGGTGGATTTATCTTTTTGCTCACGTTAGCTGCCTGCTGCTGCTGGGAAGACGAGAGTGGAGTCAAGGGCCAGAAAAACCAAAGCAAATTGATCTTTTCAAACCACACAGCCATTTGATCCATTGTCAGTATAAAGTGCATATTGAAGTTGACATACTTAGATAAATAAAACTGAGGTTATGTTAGTAGATTTTTAATGAATACCCAGTACATAATACAGTGTATAACTGGAATTTCCTAGCTTGGGATGAATAAAGTATCTATCTATCTATCTTTCTATCTATCTATCTATCTATCTATCTCTCTATATTAGTACATGAATATCAAAACTTTCACACAGTGAAATTAGACCTGAACGCGGTTCAATTGATGTTGATGGTAGCTTTACACACTCATCAACGATGTATCCACAGATGACGTACAATAATATGACTGTGGCATTTGATATAATGTTGATATATATAAAAACATATATATATTTTTTCTTTTCCCGTTTACAGTCTCCTGGAGTCTGCACTGTTTCCTCTGACCGCAGCACATTCTTCTTTTTTCTGATTCTTTCCAGTGGTATCCATTTCACATCCGCATTGAGATCCTTAGCGCTCAGCTGCGATCTTGCACTGCGGGGCTGCGTCGTGCAGTATCAACCACTTTACTTTTGATTCATTCGTTCACAGCGAGTGTAAACCTCTGTTTTCCCTCCTCTGACTCACTTGCACTCATCTGACATCACTTCGGTATCTGATTCAATTTCTTTTCTAATCCAGTGATTGGAACTACTTTATGGCCATTTTCTGTCTCTCTCACACTCATCTGCCCTTGTAGCGAAAGATGTTCTTCCTTTAGAGGCCCCTATCCCATTTCTATACCCCCAGGAAAGGGAGAGGATGTTGAGCGCAGCCACAGAGCTGCCTAACTGCTGCAATCTGCCCTCTGCAGAAGAAACTAAATTGACTTCTCTCGCCTTCTATTGAGTTAGCGGCCAGCTCCAGTTTCTCCCTCTTTCACTCTTCTTTCTTCTGCCCTCTGTCAAAGCCTCTCTTTCTGTCTTTCTCTCTCTCTATCTGTAGCTTTTTATTTCTCTCTCTCTCTCTCACACACACACACACACACACACACACACACACACACACACACACACACACACGCACGCACGCGGTCTCTGTGCCATTAGCAAGTGGCTGACTTGTGAATGTCAGTGGGTTCATGATGATGGCTGAGTGAAGTACGCAGTGAAGTCTTGTGGACTCTGCCTCATATTCCCTTTGGTGTTCGGCGCCCACAGGAGTGATATTACAGCACTAATGGGTTTACTGCATCGCCTTTGCCTCGTTTCTCTGTAGGTCTGAGTGTTGCCGTAACAGCGCGAGAGGTAACGTGCGCTGAAAAACACAAATGGCTCTGTCAATAGTGACTAAGCCGCCGTCAGCCAGTGGGGAGGTCACAGTAAATTCCTGACACAACGGAGTTCGTACTGACGGCACTTAAAGACTCCTGAGAGAATACTGTCTGATAACGAAGGGTCCGCCAGAAGCCTTAATCATCCACAGCAGCTGATTGATTGCCTTGCGATTGTTTCCTGGCCATACATATAATTGCATTGTAAAACACAATGTTTGATTTTGCTTTGATATCCACTGTTGTTGCCAAATGGAAAAAAGTCATTTTTCAACCTAAGTGTGCTTGTGCTCAGCCTTCATTGTGTTTTGTGCTCAAATGAGGGAGAGGTTTATTCGGGAAAAGTGGAGGAAAACGATAAAGATCAAATAATATTTAGAAGGGTAAGACTTCTCCACCAGCTTTGTTTGTATGTTTTCTTTTGCTTTTGATGCTCTCCAATTTCCAAACTTCGTATGAACTACAGATATCTCACGATGAAAACAAACAGGATTTTGTGACTCTTTCTGTAGGTTTAACTTGGCCTCCGTGAGCCACTTACACTCAACCAGCTGCAGGGATGGTGGCACGTCATGAGTTGTTCCTAATATTTTGTGACAGAAATCAAGCAATTTAAAAATCAGTTTACTGATACTCAACTAATTCCCTTGAATAAACCAGTAACAAATATATAGAATTTACCAATTTTTCAAATACGTACATTTGCTCAAACTAAAAAAAAAAGTGCAGGATCTCCAAAGTATTTATTTGCTATATTTCATTCATCACTCCTGTTGTTTACAGGCCATAAACACTGTCAGTTCTTGTGTGTTCGTGGCCATTTCAACTAATTTCAGACAAAATGCTTTGCAGATAAGTGCGGAAAAGGGTCCAAGACAATACATTATATGATTTTGTTTGTTTTCACCTTCAAGCTTATAATGAAATGTGCCTGAAGCAACAATAGAAAATGTTTTAAAACGTAATAAAATGCTTTACCTGCTCTTCTACAATAGCATCCCAGTGCCAGGAGAAAACGATTCTCCGAAAATGTGTGTCTGTGGAACCAGCCCTGAGATTTTTTCAGAACATGTGAGCCATTTGTGTTTGCAGATCTCATCCCGTCAAACCTTGATCAAGTTTAACAAGATGGAGGACTTTCAAACTCAGAGGGAGGAGGGACACACTGACATAAAGGGCAAGTAAAGTGCTAACGGGATGTGATATCACTTGCCTTCTACGGCTTTTATAGGAGCTTCATACGGGATGTTTTATTTTGTCAACTTGCACTGGCACCTTTTTATCCATTTCATGATTGTGCCAAAATGAAATGCAAAATGAGTTGCATACTAAATCAAAGCTGCACGTTTTCTTTTTCATTTCAAAATCCTGAAAATACTCAGCTCTGCTTAATGTGAAGAATTGTCAAAAACATAAACCTGAAACCAGCCAGGCCACCATCTTTACTGCAGACCTCTCACCACTGCAGAGAGTGACAAGGGGACAGTGTCAGTTTTCAGTTTTGGCACCAGAGAGCACCCACCCTCAACATGGACCACTCTGGGCTGATGTGAACACTCCTCATTAGTTGCATTGGATATAATGTTATAGACCAGATGAGGATTTAAAAAAAAAATCCACCTTGATATTCATCACATACATTCATCAATTTTCTTCCGTGAAATAAGCAACGTTTGGACGTATTTTGGGATGTTTTGGTGGAATTGCTTAGAAACAGGTTTCATAACCATCAAAATATTTAACTGGCCTCAGAGGCTGCAGTTGCAGACACGGGTGTCAATTTAAGTTAATACAATGAAGGGCAAGTCGCATTTCTGAGAGTCTCCAACTGTTGAGTCAAATAAAGAAACTGCTTTGAAAATTCCTGAACCGTTGAGCATCATTTATCCGACACCAGAACTGAATATTTGCTGGCCCCAGTTTCTTAAACTGAATATCACCTAAAATACCCTTGAATTGTGGGTTGTTGTCCTGGCAAGTTCAATAATTTGAGGATACAATCCTAGAACTCTGTGCTCTATTAACTTGCAAGGGACAGAAACACGATGCTCTAAATGGAGAAGCAATTGACTGATACATGTATATTTGATATATTCCGGATTAATATTACCTTTAGTCTGATGACAATCACGTCACAGGCTCATATTGCTTTGAGAACAAAATCCACTTTTCCTGAAATATCAAAAAAATGATGTACAGAACTTGTCAGGCGTCTTCTTGCCTTATTTGTCATTCCACTTTACCAACATTGTGTTGATATCCAACGTATTTTCAGATTTTGAAGTTGTTGTTTTTTTTAATGCTTATCAAAGATAATGCTCACAAATATCCATGATTTATGAATTTTGAAATTACAAACCTACAAAGCACAGACAATTTTGGACTCATTCTGATTCCCCTACTAGATTCAGAGGGGGATTTAGTTCAGGGGGGGCTGAGACGATGCTGCTCATCATCATCACGTGGACAAAAACCTATTCGCAGTTACAGCAGAGTTTCTGCTCCCCAACATACGGCCGTGTGTACAGTACAGTACAGTATCGTACAGTACAATACAGTATGTACAGTACAATACAGTACGGTGCAGTACAGTATGGTACAGTGCGGTACAATACGGTACAATAGAGTACAGTACAGTGCGGTTCAGTACAGTACGGTACAGTGTAGTACAGTACAGTGGAGTGCAGTACAGTGCGCCAGTACAGTACGGTACAGTACAGTATGGTACAATACGGTACAGTAAAGTACGGTACGGTGCAGTACGGTACAGTAAAGTGCAGTACGGTAAGTAAAGTACAGTAAGTAAAGTGCAGTACAGTACAATAAAGTGCAGTACGGTACAGTAGAGTACAGTACAGTGCGGTGCAGTACAGTAAAGTACAGTATGTAAGTAAAGTACAGTACAGTAAGTAAAGTACAGTACGGTGCCGTTTCGAATAGGCCACGGGGGCAACGTTGCTCACCATGATGGAGTACACCAGTGCCACGATGCTGACGGGCCACACGGGGCAGAAGCAGGAGAAGATGACCGGGATGAGGTAGTCCCTGGGCTGCGGGCTCTCCTGCGCGGCGGACGAGCGGCTCAGGCTGACCTTGGACGGGGACAGCGGGGCGGCGGCGCTCAGGTGGCCGACGGAGCCCGACCGGACGGCGACGCCGTGGCCGTTCAGGTCGGCCTCGGGGCCCTTGTCGCTGCCCACGTCGACCGTGAAGGAGGTGGACGCCCTCATGCCGCTGGTGGCCGCCAGCAGCTGCTCCGTCTCGTGCGGGTCCGGCGGCGGCGCGCCTCCTCCGGCCCCGCCCAGGCCGGACTTCAGGAAGTCGGTGTCCGTGTTGATGGCCATCACCTCTCACTGGTGGCAAATGGTATCAGACAACGGGGGGGGGGGGGGGGGGGGGGGGGGGGGGGGGGGGAGAAAAAAAAATAATAATAGAGAGAGAAAAAGGTGCCAATCTGTTTTAAAATTGATCACAAGTCGGGGGACACCCGCATCCCATAATAGGCTCTAAGTTCCGCAAACTTTCTCAAGACGTGATCAACTTCGCTCGAGTGACCCGAGAGGCGGATCGGGATGGAATGAGATCCTCCGGGATGAGACGTCTGACAGCTCTGGGTGGATGGATGAACCCTGCGAGGGAAGAGTGAGATCAGAGAGGGGATGTGAGCAGCGCGGCTCCTGTAGGTGTCATCCTCTCCCCCCGCCAATCACTTCCCTCCGCCGTCTCTGCCGGTCGTCGTTTGACTCATTTCTCAAAAACGGAAAAGTCAGGGGGTCAGATCAGAAAACCTCCCCCGCTCCGTGTTGCATCCCCGTCGGCCAGAGGAAGTCCTGTGGCCCCGCCGGGCTCCAGGCGCAACACGCGCTCCTGGGAGAGTTTGTCTGTTCTGGGGGAAGGTGGCCGAAACGTTTTACTTTCCTTCTCTTTTTTTTTTCTCCACAAACAAAGAAAAGAAAAGAAGAAGCAATCGTATAAGGAGCAGGGTGAAGGTTGTCTCCCAGCCGACTGTCAGATAAACATCCCTCTCTCTGTCTCTCTCCTCTCCTCCTCTGTCTCCAGGCTGCAGCAGCCCAGCGACCGTACTCGACTCGGGACCGGTCAAGCCACCAGATGTGAACACGACACATCCGGTCAGCGAGTACAAAATAAAAGCTTCAATTTGCCGACAAGTTGCTCTCGAAAATAGTCAATGTAAAATAATTTGCATACATAATAGAGTGTATTTATATAGGACCTTTCTAGTTTTATCGACTGCCCAATGCACCATACTGTACAAGTCAAATACAGCGCTTCTATATTTCCTATTATGCATCATTCATACACTCCTGGCATAGCCTGCAGGGGCAATTTAGTTCTCACTCAGGTGCCGTCATATAAATAATATATTTGACACATTTTATTGGTATTTAATGAAATTATAATTTGCCTACTGTTGTTCTTATTTAAGTCTGAATAGTGCATGCAGGCATTTGCAGCCAGGGCTCCATAGCTCGGTCAAGGTACCTCAGTGTGCTTAAAGATTTATTTTCATAAATCCTTTTTATGAATTGCTCTGTGTTATTATTATGTGTACACAATAATACAAATAGATACAGTACAGTGTGTAAAACCATAATATATTCTGTGTTAAAAAAGTATTGTAACATATCATAAAGGCAGTGACTTGTGCACATACTGTTTACTTCTGTCCACGGACCAGATGCTGAACACCATGATAACCCCCAGTGCAAGTAAAATAGTTTCTCTGAGCAGAAGCATTTGCCAAATTGAAAAAAAACACAAACAAAGAAAAAATGAAAGAAAAATGTATCAAATTTAAAAGATATGAGGTATTTATATAAAAAAAACAATCTGTTTAACAGTAAAAACAAACTTTTTTAAATAAAGATTAAAAAAAGAAAACTCCAAGGTACTCTCCTTTTGAACTATGAAAATGCCTTTATTATCGTGGCATGTTCATATTAAACCCAAACTCCATAAACGTTCAAACGCTCCTCACCAAATACTTATAGGACATGTCGCTTCATTTCCTTCCTTCCAAAATCTGACATTTAAATTTTATTTTTTGAATCTACAGCTGTCACACTTCCGTCTCTCTCCGCCTGACTTGATGCGTCTCACGCTGCCCCCCCCCCCCCCCCCCCCCCCCCTTCACCACCACCACCACCACCACCAATCCCTTTCTTCCCCTCCTCTCAACATCAGCACCAGGAGTTGATGGAGGAGAGCCCGCGGCAGATTGTGCTGCTATGCAGAATTTACAGTAGCACCGTGTTGTTAGTCCGGGACAAGGTTTCTACAACATCATCAATCAACTCTATATCTTCATAAAAAAAAGATTTTGTTACGTTTCTGAAAATGTAATGAACTGCACATATTCTCCCTGATGAAGGTCCGACGTTGTGCAGTGTCCTGGTTCACTTTCCTCCGACCAGACAAGACTCTGCAGAAAGAGCTGCACCAGAGTAAAGGTTGTAATAGGCCGAATGCTTGAATGTCACGATTTTTGATCTCCTCCTTTTGATTCCCCTCGTCGTTGGACTGGTGCATCAGCATCATTCCCCACAGTGATTGCTCCACTGCTCTGTGACCTTTGATGGAGACGAGGGAACAGAACTAGTGCAGACAGTGATTCCTTCAATGAACCTGAGCCGAGGAGATATTCTAATGCTATGTATTGAGTCGTCCGGTGCATTGCTTGTTTGAATCTGGTTTTCAGAGGAGGATTTTGTCATAACTCCTTTGCAGCACACTCCCCTTCTCTTCCGGGCCATCTATCAGGGAGACGAGCGGTTACGAGCCTGCTCATTTCTCTTTACAAGCCTCCAGGCTGCTCCTGAAGATGTGAACGCAGCTTTGGCTGGCAGGATATTTCCTTTCACCAACTGGGGTTCGGGTTGAAACTGAGGCCACAGCCCCACCTTGTGGCAGGGCAGCGTGCTCACAGGACCCACAGACGTGAGTTGGTTTTTAATTTGATGTTTTTTGAAGTACTGATAAATAATTATCTATAGAAAGAACATAGCCACCATTTCGGGTCTTTGACAGATTTAAACAACAAAGTTGTTCCAACAATGTATCAGTGGCAGGCATCATTATTGACAGGATATGGACAGATGAATGGTTGGAGGAGTTCATTTATTCGTGCAACAATTAAAGGAATAGTTCGACATTTTAGGAAACAGTTATTTGCGGTTAGTTGGTTACAAAGACTGTTGCCGCCTCTCCGGACTGTAAAAGTGTAACTGAAGCCAGTTTAGTGAGAATGAAGACTAGAGAATAGATGGGAACAGCCGGGTTCTGCCTCAAAGAAAATCCATCAACTAGCTCATTCATTAATTTGTTTTACATACCATTTGTTTGAGCCAGTCAACAAATTGTGCTGGATTAAACAAGTGAGTTTTATTGTTGAATATTTAAAATTGTTAATGGAGATTTGTAATCTGACTACTTCACTCTTGCTTCACTGATTATCCAGCCTCATCGCCCGCAGGCTTTCCTGGTCAAAACATGCCCTTGTACTTGTCCCTGTCCTCTTGGTTCTTCTCTTCCATGCGCATGTTCAGCACAGCCAGTTCCTTCTTGACAGCTTTCTTCATGCCAGGGTCCAGGTCCAGCACCCTGCTGAAGTCCTGCCGGGCCTCGGCCTCGTTCCACACCTCCACGTGGGCCTTCCCTCGCAGAAAGAAGGCCTTGACTGCACCTGGGGGACAAATAGGAACGTGCTTGACAGCAGCAAATTCATGTGAGGGACATCTGCATTACATGACGTGTTCTTACAGAAACGAATGAAAAGCTTTAACAACCTTTTTTCAATTCAAATGTGCGTCTACAGTATGAGCATGAAGATGTATTGGCTGTGCATGTCGGTGTTGAAGTAGAGGCACCAGATCCTTCACACGGTCTGACTTTTATAGACACATGGCGACATGCAGTAAATTTACAGCTACCATAAAAACGTACATACACGGACATTGTATTAAAACATACACGGCTTGCTAATGGCCGTATAAACTGTGAGGCTGTTGTAATGCGAACGCAGCATTGACAGTCTTCCAGACTCACAAATCAACGAGCTGTACTGTAATAATGTACCTCACAAACACGCGCACACACACACACACACACAAATCTGCTTTAAATACGTCAGTGCAACTCCATCGTTGAATAATCTCACAGTTCAAGTCCGGCAGTTCCAAACCTGGGTGCTGATTGATGATGTCGCTGGTGTGCTCGATGACCTCGTAGTACTCTTCCATGCGTAGTAAACATTGGCAGTAGTTGAGGGTTAAGGTGTTGCCCATCTTCTCCATCTTCAACCAGGGGGCCTCCCATGCTTTCTCCTGAAGGGGGAAAGATCAATACAAATGTGGCCCAAATAGTTTTTTATAGAGGAAAAGTGATGTTCCATTTTAAGCAGCCCATTAGATTTAGCCACCTTAGTCTGAACATTTTTGATGCAGATGATGGCCTCCTTGTACTTCTGCGTGGCCTCTTGGTAGTCTCCTTGTTTGTAGAGCTTGTTCCCCTGGCCGTGCAGCACGGGGACCGCCTTCAGCCGCTCCGCATCGCTCAGGGCCCACGACTCCCTGTTGTACTCACTGGGCTGCTGCACCTGCACAATAGACGGCGTATAGTTGGCCTTATAGATTAAGCGTTACCTCCTCGCTCAAACCTGTGTGGTTGCCTCTGTTCTCTCTCACCCTGAGCAGCTCGAGGACAAAGTAGAGCGGTTTCGGTTCCTTCATCAGCTCGTCCAGGTCGTCGTAGCCGAGGCTGTGGTAGGCGAACATGTTGGCCATACCGCACGTGTGGATGTGCCAGTCGACCGGGTCCTTGCCTTCTGAAATGCGTCGCATGCTCTTGGACACGAGGGGATAAACGCCAGTGTGCTGGAGAAGGAGGTAAACACGGGTCAAGGTTGAAAACCAAAATTGGTGAATGATCATGATCTGGATAATAATAAATGGTCTAGATGGGATGCTCAAGGTTATTGAAGTCTGACAGCTTATCAATGTGTAAATGGGGGAAGATCTCTGTGGTGTCTGTCTCTCCCTATGAACTTTTGAATTTTCCACAGATTTCACAGTTTCCCCTGAATGTGTCACTGCTCCCTTCAAAGACCAACGCTTCCATCATGTTAACTCAACACGTTTCCTACTTTACATACAGCATACCACAGGAAAACTTCACAAATCCACAAGGAAAGTGGAAAAGATATGAACATTTAAACACTGATCTGACTTTTGTATTTAAAACTTTGTCAAAAAGTTCCTTGTTCAGTGGTTGAATTCACCTTTTCACTTTTTTGATTTTATTTTGAAAATCAATCTGTTCGTATTATCTTTTTATATCATTATAAAATGTCAAAAATAACAAGAAATATTACATTCGTTTTTGATTCTGGTACTTTTAATCTTCCTTATGTGAAAACAAGAATGTAGACTTCATTTTCATTGCATTGAGCTGCTGAAAAGTGACGCAATAACCATATTCCTTTACTTACACATAGCATCCACGAGAAATCTGATTCATTTTACATTAAATTGATGACAGATTAATAGTAATTGAAATTTCTCTTTGAGTCGTTTCACATTATATCAACAGTCTGTTTCCTCAGTCCCACATGCTGAGTTTGCCCTCCACTGGACCGGAGTGACGCTGCAGAGCGTATCCAGTGGAGCATGTGTGTGGAGCAGCCATGTTGTTCAGAGGAGTGAATAAACGCACTAAGCCCAATCAAATCTAATCGGAGTGGAGGGGGAGTCGGCAGTGCTGATTCAGCAGGAATCAGAGCCGATTAGGGGAAAGTGAGGCAGCTGCAGATTAATGACAGTATGCTTCAATCCATCTGTCTCTGACAGTGTGCCACACACACACACACACACACGCACCACGAGACATAACAAATTATTGATTTCATTAGATACACATATGTCAACACGTATCCAGAGGAGGTATGGTAACAGCCGCATCAGTGTGAGCTTTCTATCCATTAAGACAAAACATTACTCATATTTATTCTGTGGATTTCCATGAAAAAAACAACAAAACACGTATTCAAGGCCAGTGCAATACATGCCTGTGCTTCATGTTTTGCCTTCAAATTCATAATGTGAGCACATGAAACTTCTGAATTTATTGAAAGCAGAAACTCTGACTTCCACATCTGCAGTATGATATCTAATCACACTTCTCAGAATAGATTTGTTCCAACACACTACAATCTATAATAGTGCTTTCAAAACAAACGTCAAAGTCGTTTAAGAAAACAATGTGACACATAACCCCCCCCCCCCACACACACACGCACTCACAATGATGTCACACCAGAACTCAGCCACCTCATCGATCCTCATGGAGGCCAGCAGGCTCTCCCAAATGTCCAGTTTAAACATGTTCCCGATCACGATCTCCATGGGTGTCCCCACCACTCTGCTGTCATCTATTACTGTACGTTCATCATCACACAGCTGGGTGCGAAAATGGAACGTCACCTGGAGGGAGAAGGAACCATATTAAGTATGCAATCTGAACAAAATGGGGGAGAAAAAAAATGACTCATAATTGCAAAAGACTTAAAAAGGGATCGTGGCTCCTCAGGGAAACACGGCTACTTAGGTGATATAACAGTCAGAAAGAGAACTGACGCAGTCATTGGGACCTGAAATGCAGAAATCAGAAATAGCAGAGAACTAAGTGGTGAGAGGAAGAGATGGCACAAGTCAAAACTCACTGGCTGGCACAGATAACATGATTGGTTATAACAGGGGCACACACAAGCCAACAGAACATCAGTCTAGACAAAAAGTATCTGAGGCAAATTTTCAAACTGAAGAATGGCTTCATACATTGTGTCCAAAAAGTAAATAACAAAAAGATATGGACACTTTCCTTCTTCAGAAATCATTCGACACACACATTGAATAACAATGTTCTTGAGGTGAAACACAACACACAGCTGATTCAGAGTTTATGGTAAAGCCCTGAAAATACTGCGCTCATTAAAGACACTTTAGGTGATATATATCCTCTATCAACCTCTGACTGCCAGTGGGAATTATAAAAACATAAACGTGCCCCCCCTCACTCATCCTGCTTGAACTGCTTGAAATTGGCACAAGACAAGATGATTACAAATCCATAAATCACAGGTAATGAAGCCATTGAAAAACAACCCCCTTCGGACCTTTACGAATATATTGCGGCCGTGCTGTTCCACGGGCCAATAACAGTCTCTCTTATTGCGCATATCAAGGGAGAGACCCACACGCAGCTCTTGAGCTGAATGTGAAAAGGTCTTATTCTTTGTTTGAAAAATCAGTTTTTAAAACCAAGACGAGAGAAAAGTCACAGGGTGTTTTTGTAAAATAGAGCCTCTGTTTGGACATTCTGTAATTTTTGATGCCTTGCAACTGTTTTACCATGGTCCGGATAAAACTGTTCTGCTTTGTCTCTACACGGTCATATGATCTGTTGCACGGTATGATAATTAAGTGCATATGTCGAATGTCGTTTGTACCTCAAATTAGATTCGGAATATTGAAAGTAAATTTGTGAGTGATTTTGAAGTAGGGTCATACATTGCTATTTATCGGGAATATGGTTTGATTAGATTAGATACTTGTGTTGCAGTGAAGCAGTTATGGGCCCACACAACCTTGTCTGTACCGGGTGACTGCAGATATATTAAGTACAGATATATTTGGTCCATAGTTGTGGTGTAAAGTGTAGATAAAGTACTGAAGGCTACAGTACCTTTGCCCCTGTGATGAATTTAGGAATGTCTCCGGTCCCTCCATGCAGGATTGTTTTCTTGATTCCCTCTGATCCCAGCAGCAGCGTATCCTGCATATCTGACATCTTTTTGTTTATTGGCACAGCTCACCTGATATTATCATTCATAAATATAAATATATAAATATATATCTGGACGTATCATACAACATGTGTCAAGGGTATGTATGACTCTGAGGTGTTGTTCCTGGTGGATTAGTTTAGGTAGGGATAATGAGATTAGAA
Organism: Scophthalmus maximus; assembly: GCF_022379125.1. NCBI lineage: Eukaryota > Metazoa > Chordata > Actinopteri > Pleuronectiformes > Scophthalmidae > Scophthalmus > Scophthalmus maximus. The sequence continues at coordinate 15,266,647 of NC_061525.1, forward strand.
GCTCCCTCTGTTTCATCATCTATCCGCGGCTTCTCCTCATCATCAGCACTTCTTCTGAATGTTTTAGAAACATCCAGAAAGAAGGAGAAGAAAGGAAGACGCAATGAGAGAAAAACAAAGTGAAGTGATATTTTGGATGGCTACTATCAGGTACCTTATGTGAAGAAGAGGAGAATGGAAATCTGTTGAATATAGTGTGTGTGTGTGTGTGTGTGTGTGTGTGTGTGTGTGTGTGTGTGTGTGTGTGTGTGTGTGTGTCCGTCCGTGTCCACACATGTTTCTGAGAGAAAGACAGAAAAGAAACAGAGATAGGGTCTTTGAGAACATGACATGGTTTCCATTCTAGAGGAAATTTCCTGGATTTATGTGGATGTGGCGATCTGAACAACGCCGAGAATACTGAGAAATGGTGGAGCAGACAATTACTGAATGGACTCCTTGACCTCGTCTATTAAACATCTGTCTCCCATCTGGGTTGTGTGTGCGTGTGTGCGTGCGTGCGTGTGTGCGTGCGTGTGTGTGTTTGTGTGTGTGTTTGTGTGTGTGTGTGTGACTAATCCAAAGCCCCTGCAGTGTGCTAACAAAGTCTGCAAGCAGTTTGAGTATAGGCAATTATTCTCAGATATCACCCAGTGCTAATGCCTTATTCCGTTATAATTGCACAAACAAAACCCTATAACTGCACGTTGGCAACACTCACGATTGTATAACGTTACAGCTCGTGTTTCCTCTGTGGAGCAACATGAAGACAAGAGACATTTCACCATGAATTATCAGGCAAGGCTGCTGTCTTATCTGTATTCAAATAAGAACTCCTTATCCTTGAAAAAGTGCTGCAACACACTATCTATCAAGTCTGACCCCCCCCCCCAAACACACACGCACACACACGCACACACACGCACACACACGCACACGCACTTATGTGACACACAGGATTGGGTAACAGTTTGGTATGCACTTGGCAGCTCTCCATGGAAGAGGGGAAGAACAGATTCTGCACCCTCTTGAGGAGGAGATTGGTAGAGCAGCAGGAATTGGTTATGTTGGGCCTTTACTGACTTTACTTTACTGAGTTATTGTGCCTAATTTGAGACTGGACTTGTTGTGACACACATCTTAATCATTCGCAGTCACAAACACTTCCGTGGCACGGCCCAGGTGGGAGCAGTGTGGGGCTGTGGATTCATGGGCAGAAATATATTGAGGTAATTAGAAAAACAAGCTGATTTCTTTCGGTCCTCTTTCTGGATTTCCTTCCTCCATCCCATTTCTGTGGTTTTGAAAATGCTGATACACTGAGAATGCATATGGTGGGGGTGCTTCTCTTGGATGACAGGTTTGTGTTGCCATAGTTACAGCCTTTTACACCGTCATCATATCCGAGAGTTTAAAAGACAAAAAAATGTGATTAATCTTCATCGCTGGGTTCCTGTCTTTGGTTGAAAGAAGTGTTCAGACGGGGTTTGTACTGAAGAGGGTCTTGAGTCGGTGATTTAAAGTTGCATCTGTGTCCACACCTCTGGTCATTTGTTTTCCTAACAATGACGGGAGGGAGAGGAGCAATCAGTTCAACCTGTTGGAGAGGTACTACTGAGTCAGTGACGTGTAGCCCAGGCTTTGAGTGACATACATCGCTTGCGTCACACCGCCTACACCTTTCTGCTCTGCCTGTTCGTGTCTGGGTGCGTTTCTGTATACATGCAAATCTGAATTTGCCGAATGTTCCAGTTCGCTCAAGCACAAGCATAGAGTACACGCCTTTGAGAACAGGTTCAGCTACAAGCAATCCTGCCTGCGGGAGGTACAACGTGGCCTCCATCACACTGAACCCTGCTGGAAACTCGTCACTGCTGCATTAGTTCCACTTTGCGCCAGTCATGCTCTATTTCTGGAAAGTACAGTCATGGATTTTCTGGGGAGGGGCCATTCCCATTCATTCATATACGTAGCACACGTGGGAAGGCTCCTTCCGTGACGCACGGCACACACGCACATAGCATAATGTTTATGAATGTGTAAACCTTTTGTGCTGCTGCTGTGGGAATGAGAGAGAGAGAGAGATGGATGACATGTCAGAGATGACAGCTGACCTAGCAGATGTAAAAGGAAGAGAAACACCAAATAAAACACACACACACACACACACACACACACACACACACACACACACACACACACGCACACACAAATCATGTGTTCTTCAGTGTCTGTGTATGTGTGTTTCTTATATGTTGAGGAGAAATGACACAATGGATGGTTACAGGGTGAATCGCAGCCTCTATACCCTATATATACAGAGCTGATGTGGTATTAATCTACCTATTGTGCATACATGCATGCTGGTCTAAAGATAAATGGATTAATGTTATTATTCACGCACTCTCAGTCCTGCAGGAAGATTACTCTAAGAGAGGAACAGGCATGAGGAAACTGTCCAGATGCCGTACCCTCAGCTGGAAACATGGGTCACACACGAATACTTCTACACACGCATGCACACACACAACCGCATACACAAGTAAAGTCTATAACAGAATACATACCGTCTTCCAGTTGTGCCAGAGGTGTTCAGACTTTGGAAGGAAATCATAGAAAGTTCCGACCAACAGATGCTTTCCAACACACCCGACAATAATGAAGACATGTCTTGTCTGAACAATCTTTTATTCTTCATTTATTGAATCAATTTCAACTTTTTTGGTGATTTACTGATTTGAGATAGTCTGACAAAGCTATTCCACAACTTTTTATTTTGTACTCTTTGGTCTAGGAGGAACATGGATGAATGACAACAGATGTAATTTCAAGGACTAAATCCCCTTGGGGAGACGTCATGGGGAGAAGTTGCAGAACATGCTTTAATTTGCATTTACAACGATCAGTTCCAATAGTAGTTAATGATGTTCACGACTTTGGTTTTGTAGAGATTGATGCAGTATGTAAATGGGAGGACCTACCAGGTTTTTGAGAGGTGGTTTCAGACCTAAATTTTTTGCAGAAACTGCTTAAGTTGTGGATGGCTGATAGAGTCTCGGGAGTAATTTGACAAAACAGTACGAAAGATGTGCTGGGTTGTTGCCTAATGCTCAAATCACTGACACAACCTTGAAAATGGGTCTTCATTTATGTGAGGATAATTATTTGCAAGGTCGAGTCAGTCCAGTCTAGTGTCTATTAGAGCTGGGATGACTTTTTCATCCCTCAATATATACGAGGCCTGGACGACTAATTGTGTTGAGTATTTTTGATTATTCATTATTGCTCCTTTCAGGCCACAAGAGGGCAGGAAAATAAGACATGGAAGACATGATAACAAAATGTTCATCATCCTCCCAAGATGTCAAGTTCTATTTCAATTATTTCATTTACTTTTAAGTTCATTGTACTTTTAATTAGTACAATTATATAACAACTTGCAAACAACTGCCTACATGTAGCTAAACAACCAACCATTTACGGTAGCTATTGTACATCAGTTATTTTACCTACGCCACTGCAATGCAACTATATGGATATGCATATAAATTAGTATGAAAAATTTCCAGCTTTTGATGTGACACTACTCCTGCAGTGGCATTAATACACGAGTGGCAAACTCCAATCTGAATCAGTTCATGCACTTCCCAATTAGTGAAGTGCAACAGTGTGAATGTCCAGGCTTCGCCAACAACTGACAGTAAAACTTATGAATGAGACGATAAAAAGTCACTCAATTTTCTCTTCTAGTCTTGAGGATTAGGGAGAGAAATTGTTAAGATTTCCAGTCCATCCCTCATATTTCCTCTAAAGATTTGAGAAGGATAAGTGAGATGGCAGCAGAACAGTCAAACCAGTCAAATCCTCCAGGCGCAGACAATTTCATATTTGGATCTGCTTTTTTAAACTGCATATACTTTATTTATCCAAGTGACCAAAATGCAGGAAAGCTGTGCACACAATTTTCATTCATAGATTACAGATGTCTGTGGAATTTGAGCAATCACTCACTCTGCTTAGGTCTTTATATGGTGCACCTTCTGAACTAATTTCTGCCTGAATGAGAATCTGGTCCTCATTTCCATGTATCCTCATCATTATAAAAATTGCATTCATCATCCAATCCCACAGGTGTTAGTGATATTGTTTCAAACCCTTGTGATGTTTCACTTGCACATACTGTGTCTCTACACAAATATTGTAGAACAAGGTCACAGATTGGGAAAGACTGCATAACAAATGGCAGACTCACAAGCCATATCTCACGAAAATCTGCTGCGAATCAACAAGACGATGATGATTTTTGCCATAAGACTGGATAAACACACACAAAACTCAAAAAAAAAAAAAAAAAAGAACCATAACAAAAAGGACAGTACATTTAACCTTGCATCACAGGGCCACGTAGCGATAACTGCTTAATTCTCAGTTCTTTGTGTGAATTCAGTCTAACATGCAGTAAAAGACGTCCCTGACAAGTGCATAGCCGACCGTTGGCTGCTTGCCCAAGCAGAGAAGGTCAGAGGTCAGCGTCAGTGCTCTGCTGCGAGGAACTTTTGACTCTGCAGTTCCTCTTCTGACCAGCAGGAAGGCTGATGGATAGCTCATTAAGTGTGTGTGTGTGTGTGTGTGTGTGTGTGTGTGTGTGTGTGTGTGTGTGTGTGTGTGTGTGTGTCTGTGTGTGTGTGTGTCTGTGTGTGTGTGTGTCTGTGTGTCTGTGTGTGTGTGTGTGTGTGTGTGTGAGTGTGTGTGTGCGCGCTGTAGTTGTCCTGACTTGCAAAATTCTCAGGAACAGCCTGCACTCTGAGTCTTGTGAAGTCGTGCAGTCGATAACGACAGACGAGAAGTTTCTAGAATGACACATTAGCTCAGTTTCTTCACGTGTGCACATCAGTTGCTGCTCTTACATGACACATCATTAACCCAATGCAGTCTCTGCATAGGTTATTTAAATGGACACAGCTCAGTTACTGATTATTTCCTCTTGCATTCCTTCACATGCATAATCTTTTTAACTGGTCCACAAGGATGTGTATTGTTTTCTCTGATTTTCACGGCCCCGTCCCGATTACTGTTCCGGTCAGAGATGCGGGCCTTTGGCTCTCTGGCTCTGTGGCTCTTCCCAGCTCCCCAGCTCCCCCTGACTGGGCCCCTGCCATCCTGCTCTCTGCCTGGCCCTGACCTTTAGCTACATACCAGAACACATAGCAGCAAGGACAAAGGGCAAATGCACACAACACGTAAACACACTCATACAGTACTCATCGGTACATACATACTGGCTCTTTGCTTCTTGGGCACACATCAATGCAAAGGTGTCGTCGTCAGGATTGTACCTCTTTCAAATCAGTACGTTGTTTTCCTTCTGAATAGACGCAATGTCTCTTCAAAGTCTGGGTGCTTATGATAATGTGCCATTTCCTTGTTGGTTGGCAAGTATTTCCTAATCTGATTTTCAAAGTATAATTTGATTAGGGTCATCCACTGCAGGCATAATACATGGCACAAGCCTCCAGTGAGATGAGACTGATCCACGGTGAAGCGGTGTGGGTCTGTCACAAAAATGTTTTTTTTCTCCCTAATGTGTGACTTTAATCTCAGAGAACTTTTTTTCTTGTGAAGACATTTTTTCTCCCTCCCTCGGCGTTGCAAAATCTTAACCTACACTGGGCCCAATATACCTATGTCCAAAACCTTTGACAAGTACAATGTTTTTAATTTTCATCTTTGACCCTGAAGAAGATGAACACAATGGACATTCATATGGAAAAGTTACCAGCTGGATAATCTTGCAATGAAAATATATAGGGGGAACCTCCTCTTTTGATGCATTTCAACCATTTACACGGTAGTTGGCATCACGGTGAACGGCCGCTGTTTAACGTAACACGACAGGAGCTGGTCGCCAGATGATGTCTGGGGATAAAAGGCATCGAATTAAAAACCGCTTACTGCAACTTGTCATATCCAGATGGCTGTAAGTCGTCAGTGGTGTTAGTAGTAATTGACAGTATAGTTTTGATGAGACACTGACAGAAGACAAGGCAAATCCTCCAATGCTCATGCTGTGAACTAATAGAGGTCATTGACCTGATGGACCTAACAGCCTTGTGCAGATCTAATCCAAGTGTTAACTTTCAACAAGAGATCATGCCACTGATAAAGCCGCTACATATCCAGATCTCTCTCTTTACTCTCCCTACTGCATGGCAAATTATTACTGTGAACAGACACTGGAAAATTAATCGAGAATCCACACGTTCAAAATCCTTTCATTCTGCACATTCTGCACTTTGAATTCAATCTATATTTTCGACTCTAGACTCAAAGTATTGCCACAGTAGCATGTTAACAAGTTAAGTGTTTTTGCTGTTGTTCTACGATCAAGCTATGCGATAGTGCTGTATTTTTGCTGGGCTAGTAGGGATATGTGAGGGGGAAGTGGGATATTGAATGTGATTGAAGTGCAGCCAACAGAGAGCAACAGGATCGACCTGCGTATTTCCCCCAACAAGCTGGACTAATCTGTCGGTTGGACCGGGTCAAGGGATTAAACGGGCGATGTTCAGAGGCCATCCTGTCTGACCTCAATACACCTAACCTGGCCCGGTCCTCAAGACAAATTGTCTACCTGTGCAGAAGCTACAAAAAAACCCCCCAAAAATATACTGGAACTCTGCAAGAAAAAATATAAAAGACAAAGTTGGAGGTGTTAATTTATAATCATTTAAATGTTGCACAGTCTCATTTGATTTATCAACATCATTACATATTTTTTAAATATAGATTAAATCTAATCTCAACCCCTGTAGCACTTTGTACCAAACAAAATGTCAAATAATAATGTAGTTTGCACTAATTGTTATATTTACAGAGCATCAGATTATCCTTTTTTTAAATTATGTACTTTCTGAAATATTCAAATGTGCATATTATGGTTTTATTCTAACTTTCCACCTTTAGACAAATCTTTAACAGGAGCAGTAAAGCCTTGTTACTGTGAAACTTTGGAGCTAAACCAAGTTATGTGGATAATGCATTGATCCCAACCCTTATAGTTCCACAGTCCACTGGTACACGCTGCATGACTGCGCACAAACACAGCGAAACAGGCCTGTCTGCGCTGACACTCCTGGGGGACATTATCCACTCAGAAACCCTCTTTCAAACGCAATGTCATTTCCTGACCGAGGAAGACCGTTGAACGGGCCAGACGTTTGACTTGAGAACCTGATGGCGAGCACGGCTCCTTGTGGGAGACGTCTGATGGGCTTTAATGTGCACCATGTGCTCGGAGAGGGCAGGGCGGGGCTGAGCTGGTCCTGGTCTTCACAAGCAAAACTGACAATTTCCTCAAGTATGCGCGAGATGCACACAGAGAGGGACACATACACACACACACACACACACACACACACACACAAACACACACACACACACACACACCAGTACCACAGTACCAGTTTTTTTTTCTTTCAAATTTGTGTGTATATAAATATTTTTGGTGTATATGTAGTTCCAGCAATCATCTATTCAGTTATTTGGCGCTTATGTGTTATATTTATTAAGTTAATCATTTTAGGAAATATGCATATTTACTTTCTGCTGAGAAATAGATGTGAAGATTGACCTCCCGTGACGTCTCTACAGTAAATATGACACTAAAGCATTGTTAGCTTAGCTTATTTTAGCATAAAGACTGGAATCAGGGAAAAAACTTAAAAAAGCCAAGTTGTGTTTCTTCTAGTGCGCTGCTTGTTGGACTATATCTTGGCTATAGGCCCAGTGACTTCCTGGAGTCATGACCGTGACTGTTGCCAAGCAACCAGCAAGGACTCCATGGTGATATTTATGTTCTTATCTTACTCTCAGCAGGAAAATGAATAAGTAGTATCCCCCCCCCCCCCAAATGTCAAACTATTTCTTCAGTGTCATGATGTGATTGATCCCACAGTATGTGAGGGGAAAGTATGTAGCAGAACACTGTTCGTTCGTTTATAGGTGATTGTTCCTGTGGTGTGCACGTGTGCATCACAAGCTGGTGCATTCAAAAAAAGAGCCAATGTTTGCTGTCCTTCTCTAAGTGCTAATAAGCAACAGTAGCTTAGAAATCCAGGCCCACGTTCACCAGTCCCCCTCTGCCTCTCTCTCTCTCTTACAAGGGATTAAGTTGTCAGGTTACATTGAACTCTGAGAGCCCTCCACCCAGACAAAACCGTCTTAAGGTGCAGGCCTTCCAGTTATTTATAACCCTGTTGGGTAAGCCTGCACTCTCTATGGCCCACTTCAGCACATAGACATGTATGGGCCTCTGTGTCCGGCGTCATAATTGAGAACACATCACATGTCTTTATGTGTGTGTGTCTGTGTGATTTAATTAAACGCTATGTTGAAAAACGGCATGATACTTATATTACATGTTCTATTCTGTGTGTCTGAGTGTGTGTGTCTAGCCATATAACCAGATTGTCTGGCCGTTAATGCTCAGACTTTCCGATGAATTACATAGACTGAAGAGCATCATCAGACTGACAAGAGCACCTTTCTTGACGTCACACACACACGCACACACACACACACACACACACACACACACACACACACACACACACACACACACACACACAGTCAATGATTTCAGAGGACATAACGTTGACATACTTTCCTGAAGACTTACTCTGATCCTAACCGTAATTACTACTTGCCAAACCCTAACCACAACCCAATTACTCTACCCTCACCTCATAACCCTACAACCCTACACCTAATCCTGAACCTAACCATAAACCATGTCCTCACCTTAATATTTAACGTTTCTTGTTTTATGTCCCTATAATGTGACTGTATAAACAGCTCAACATAAGTAATATCTGGCCTACACACACACACACACACACACACACACAGTGAAATAGGAGTGTAGGTTGCGTGCAGCAGATTGCCAACACACAATACTGTGTTACACTATCCCGTGTCCCACTCCCACTTCCTTTCCCACTTTCTCTCTCTTTCGCCTCACAACCCACCTATCTGGAACTTCTGTCTATTTTGGGAGCTCGGTGCCGGCCAAGTACCAGCTACAATGTGCAGAAAGGCGAAAGGCTACTTTGTGCAATCTCTCAATCTCTGGCTCTACATTGGTTCAAAATCAGATTTTAAATTTTTTTGTGAAATATGTTTATGTTTGATTTAGCATTAGAGAGCTATTATATTAGATATGCTGGGTTAAAAGTCAGAGAGCATGCAAACTCCACAAAGAAAGGCTCTGGTTGGTTCGAACCTGGATGCGAACCAAGAACCTTCTTGCTGTGAAGCAACATAAAAAAATGTTCAACAATTACCAATTTGATAATTTGGTTTTAGGTTTATACAAAGGCTTAGAAAGGCAGTGTTGCAGAAATCTGTGGGTCCTATGTTTTATGGTCGCGTCCGTTGCACACTGAAGTATGACAAAACCCCCCGAAGACTGCAGTTATTGAACGTTACAATTAGATATTTAATTCCATGTCTATGGAAGCAGATCACCCCCACATAAAACAGCTACACGAGACAAAACAGACGACCATGGTGATGTACGTTTAAAACAAGCATGAGCAAAAACAGATCTCGCCACATTTCAGCGGCTGACATTTCTACAATTACTCTTCAGTTCTCAGGAGCGAGCTGCTGGCATTTTTATGCATTTCACAGACTTTTTACTACATCAAGCGGCAAGTGAATAGGCTTATTACTGTAAATCAACCCCCCAGAAACCCCCACTGGAGTTTAAGCATTGGTGAATAGTATAACTTAATTTATATATCTTGTAGAGACTAGATGAGTTGAAAAATGCTGATGTAGTGCTTTCACATTGTAGTGTTTTTGTGTGTGTGTGTTTTACAATGACAAATAGACTATTGGTAAAAATCATAATTCAATTAAATGAGCTGCATTGTAGTTATATCATGCATCTTTCTGTTATATTTAATAATTATGTCTGTTGTGTCACTTATTTATCTTACTTGCCAAGAAGACAATGATTCCTTTTCACAATTTTGTTTTTTACTAACTTTACAGGTAAGGGTTACACACCACGTTCGTTATATCCACCTGTGTGGGTTGTGTGATGGACCCTGAAATTGCAATTTTTAAAGAATATGCCAACAGCTATGGTTTACCTCTGCATCAGCTGAATAGAAAATGTATTTGTCACTTCAGCAAACTATCACTCTGCCACTGATATTTTTTCTTGAAGATCCAAAAAGTCTCTTTATTTTTAATAAAACTCACCTCGGCATCTCGAGTGTGATGGGACATGGATTTTGTTGGAGCATTGTGTTTTCATGAGGTGACAGTGCACAGGGGACCTCATTAAAATGCACTTGGAGGGAGACCATTCCTCTTCTTCTGCCTACACTTAATTAAAAAATGACACTTTGAATCTTTATATAAATTGCCAGTGCCTGACAAATCAGAGCGCGTGTGCAGAAGCTTCACTTCCCCTGATTTTTAATGTCCCTAAGCAACTGCCACAGATAAATCAGGACTTTTCATATCTTATAGCAGACCACAATATGGACAGATTGAGGTTCACTTGGCTCACCCATCCAGTCATATACCTGTCACCATCAAAAGCCAAGTGACACGCTGGCAGAGAGCTGGAGACTATTACAATTAATCACATTTGATTTTGTCATTAACATTAACAAATGATTTGAGTGATTACATAAACAAGAAAAACATTGTTTGAATTTATCTTGTTACATGTTGTCTATTCACTTTATCACGTCCTTAATCAGAATAACACAGGGATATTTTTGTGTGTTTTTGTGAACACCAGGGACAATGACCATAGCAGGCAGTCCAGCGAACAATCATCCATGTCCTCAACGAGTAGATATATTTGAATGTTGTCAATAATCCAGAGCCAATAGGAAACAAAACAAGAAAATGTGTTTATTCAAATTTAAGGTTCAATGTGAGTTGGACATTAAACTTTCAATATTTCAATCCAGTGAACTGATTATCGCTCTTCAGTTGTAAGATATAAAATATTTTAAAATGTGTCATAAATTTAATACGTTTCTCTCTATCTGTGTGTGTGTGTGTGTGTGTGTGTGTGTGTGTGTGTGTGTGTGATCTCCAGCTATAGTCCCTCTGCTAAAGGGCCACAAGATGCACTTCCCCCTGGGAGATAAAGGTCATGGAGGATTGAGGGAGCACGCTGCACCGCAGGCTGCGGTTGCGTCACCACCAGTATTGAGTCAGGTGCACTCCCAAGGATTTCACTGCCAGCTGCCGTCGAGGCAGGGATAATCTGCCTAAGCAGCTTTCACATGATTTCACCTACAGGGAAGAATTTAGGAAAGGTTTGTAAACCGCTTCAGACCTGGCCTTGGAGCTTCCTCCTGCTTTGACTTAAGAGGTGAACAAGAGCTGCACTGCAGACCAGAGACTATCTCAGTGTCAATACTGCTCATGTGCAATTTGTTCATTTCCTGTGTGCATGCACACAGGAAATATATATATTTCTTCTTTTCCATTAGCACTTTGTTCTCTGACTAACTATTTCAAAGTATTCCTTAAGCACATCGCCAATCACCCCCTTAGCTATTACACTAAAAGTGAAATAAGTGATATTTAAGGAACATTAGATCAGATCTTATACGTGGATGTCCAGAGAGAATCTCCACAGCAGATAGAGAACATAGTCAGCTTCATCTGCAAGGGAAGACTGCAGGAAGTTTCTCTGACCTTCTCTGTGAGGGTCAGGCGAACTTGAACATATGAAGTTAATCTAGTAAGAGCCAGAGGTCAGTGTCAATGACCTAATGTTTATATACGCTGTGCAGAGATGTGACCGGTATTACAGTACATGTTCCAAAGGGCAGTGGCAACTCGGGCCTTGGAGGAAAAACTGTCTCAGTGAGTCTTTTGTGTTCAAGCAAAGCTCTGACGTTTGGATCTTAGATAGCACTGCAGATTGCAGAACATTTTCAATTGCTTTTATTTGGAAATAAAGACCAGAATGACTCCTGTAGGTGAAAAAAAGAATCTTCAAATAGATGGTAAAAAAAAAGATGACACAGTAAAACCCTGGTCTGCCAGTCAGCTACTTCTTCAAATTGGTGCAATTTTTTTTGTCTGCACAAATGTGAAGAGAGAAAGAAAACTACTAAAAGAAAACTACTACTAAAAAAAGAAAAGGTGACTGCCTCTTTCGGGAGTCCTCGTCTCTCAAGTTCAAGAAGACCCTTAATAACTAAGGGAGATTACAGCCTGTTGAGCTGTTTCTGCACTAACCAGCCCTCCGCAGATGTCTGCCTGATGTTGATTCAAAGACTGCATTAGTATAAATATATGTAAAAATATGAATAAAATAATAGACATCTTTAATATGGGCAACTGACCTTTTGCACTGCAGACACGTAACATACCACAGCATTAAAGCACAGTTGATATATGGTATATTCCCGTGACACCTAAATCAGTCATAACTAATATTATTAATTTCAAATCACGTGTGCTTTTCTAAATTGAAGTCAAAGTTCACTGTGTAAAGAGCCTGGTTTGTGCTGTTTAAATGAACAGAGGACATTGTGTTGGACATCTGTGCAGGTTTAGCTGAACATTTATCTTTACCATTAACAAACGTCAACTGACAGAGAAATGAGTCAAGATCTCATCCTCACATTCAGTAAATTGCTTGAGTAAGGGATGCTATTACTGCTCACATGAGAAGCTCACATCTTAAGAAGATTATTGTTTATGTTCCCCCCGGCAGTATAATGTATGTCTCCAACAGGAAGTGTGTCGGCTAAGTCAATAAGCCTGGAGCACTAAAGTGCCGTGGTTTAGTGTGAAACATGAGTCTGAGTCTTACATACAGGAAGACTGACACATTTCAAAAGTACTTTTACAATTATACAAATTCAATGTTCCATATACAAAAAAATATATGCAGCCTTAAAACCAATTTCCAAAGCTTCACACTGAACAACAAGGTCTTTGCCGTATGATTTATTTATTATAGTTGGACCTGGTTGTTTGGATGACGGAGGAAGCCCATGCGAGAGGGGTGGAGCACATGCAAACTCCACGTCCAAGTGGACGCGTCGACAGGTTCAAAACCCGCTTTTTCTTCTTGCTGTGAGGCGACAATGCTGTATTTCTACATAACTACGTATTCATATTTACAAAGTAGTAGTATTAATGAAGACATGAAGTGGGATCACTTTGTCAGTGCTTTGACTGCTCTGATGTATCTCTTGTAGGTCGACCCAGTTGACCTTTGATCATGCTCATCTCTGTTTGTCTCTTTCTGGGACGTTGTTCTGCTTTCTCATCTTGCACAGCAGCTGGCAGAGACTGGTACAAGGCTGCCCAGGTGTAGTGGCAATGGTGGGCCACATCTGAGTGGGGTAAAAGACAGGAAGAGAAGGTAGGATGCATGCACTCCTGTATTCAAATACACATGAGAAGAAAGCACAATAGGTCAGGTGGGACTAATCTTACTGCAGGTATTCGCCGTCAAGCCTCATGCATTCCTTCTTCCAAAACCTCTTAATGCACTCACCGGCCGATTCCATGGGAGTGGATCAGACACTGTCAATCACTGACCTAAAACAAACCTACAGAACACACGGGGTCAAGTCGTGACCCTTACATGCACTGCTACGGCCCATTAATGCAGGGTACTGGCAGTGCTGCTCGGAGAGGATGTACAGGAGAGGGAGTGGAATAATCCCATGCTGGTCTTTCCCGTTCTTCGTGTGTGTGTGCATGTGTGCATGTGCCTGTCACGGAGCAAGGGAGGATTGTGGGGTGGAGCAGGTTGAGGAAAAGGTCTGCCAAGAATAAGGACAAGAAGGCAAAGAGGAGCAGACAAGAGGATAAGGAGATTGGGGCACAGACAGAGAGCCAGAAGCCAGACCACATTAGACGTAGTGGATAAGGAGGAGGACGTGCTTCAGACGGGCTGAGGAGGGAGCCTGCCCAGTTCCTGGGTCCATCTGCGGCGTTAAGTAAGTGCTGGAGGAGTGAGAGAAGGCTGCTGAGAGCATGTGCGCAAAGGGGAGAGTAAGCCGGGGCATCTGGTTTTGTTAAAGCCCCAGAACATTCCTTCCCTCTGTTCGACTCTGGCTGGCAGCTTTTAAAGGGACACGTTTGCACTCATATCCTGCTCCGGGCATTGCCCTCTCTCTTGAAGTTTGGTTTATGAGAGCCGAGGGTCACAGGCAAGATGTCTGTCAGCCTGTCTCCATGTGTGCTCTTCTGCATGACACTCAGAGGAGAAATGTGAACTGTCTTTCCATGACACAGATGAGTGAAAGCAGAAGCATGTTGATGACAGCAGACCACAGCCGTCTGTTTATTTGTTTCTTATGTATTTATGTTTTATTAGTTTAGGGAGTTCTCTCACTAAGCACACAAATAAGGATCTTCAAAAAGCAACATGACAACGGACCACAGTCACGACGAGCAATTTATCTTGGAATTTTTATAAAAATGTATTCATATTTCTCATTAAGTAGCTCATTCAGATTGATTTTATCATCGCTCCACTCTTTTTTTTCTTCTTTTAATCTATATTTTTTACACTGTTTCAGGAACAACTCCTTCAGTCAACTCTGGTTTTCTAAATGCTCTTTATGAATAAATGTGACTTGGCTTGACAAAGTCTTCAACTATCATTGATCTGCTGAATTCCAAGTATTAGTGGACAGTTTCTAAACTCCTTCCGAGGTTTGTGTTTCACCGCTGAATGGATTATCTTCAAGTGAAACTTCTGCATCGCTGAGTTAATCCATGTCAGTTATTCGATTTCCTTTACAATTTTGACTTCCTCTTAAACCTGGAACGAGAGAGCAAAGAAAAAAGAATATGACTGCTGACGTTTCACTCTAATGCAGTTTCATGGGTGATGCAAGACAAGTGAAACTCACAATTGTGCCAAAAACATACTTTATAATAACATACAATTAAAACAACACTGGCCTGCACAGCTTCGATAAAATCTAACTCTTAATGAAAGGGATGACTTCCATGATGCAAGACTTTTGTTACATGATACAGCAGGTGTCATGGGATGAACCTGAACGCATGAACATGCTGCACAAGTGACAGGGCTTTGGGGGACTGCTTGTTATTTCACACAGTATGGTGGTCAGAGGCTGGAGTTGATTCTGTCATTGTCTTCGTGTCGCTCCCGGGCACGGCCGAGTCTTCAGTGCAGGAAAGAGCCGACCACAACAGTTCTTCAGCTGGCAGCTTTAGTTGGTACGTGAGGACATAAAGCTTGCCAGTGAAGAACTGCTGTAGGTCAGCCAATGAGCACCTTGCCCCCAACACACACAACCTGCAGAAAAAAATGTGAACACGACATCAGTGAAGTCAAGTTTCCTGTCAAAGGGACATTTTGACGGTTTGATTTCTATCTGCTGCTCGTTTCCACCTGTGACCGAGGCTCGACACCTCTCAATCAAACAAACACTGATAATCAAAATCACCGCCAGCACACAAATTTCTACATTTACAATACAACAGGAAAATCTCCGGAAGACTCATTACGAGCGAGTGGGCGCTCTACCCAGGTGCCGGCCCTTGCCTGAATGCTCCTTAAAATCTCCCGCTGCTGTACATACGTTGTTGAGGCCTTTCGATGATAAATTGTTGACTTTGTATAACAGTTGGGGCCTTTTCATTTCGTTATTTGTGCAGTTGGAGATATTTTTAGAGCCAGCATCTAGCAACCTTTACTTGTGCTTCATCTTTAGGCGCTTCCACATTGCCTTCGGCAAATCCTCGCTTTCGTTTGGCTAGGGTGGTTGCCACTTGGCACTCAAACAAATACACACGCACACACACACACACGCACACACACGCGCACGCACGCACGCCTTTCTGTGCTTGCTTTAGGGGAACTTGCTGTTGAAGAGAGGTGAGAGTGTAGAGGGAAAGATACAAGAGAGGAAAACTTAATAACATTCTTTTGTCCTTGTTTGTGAATACTGTGGTTTGCAAAGTGTTGAAATGTGTTTAAATGTGCGTGCATGCATCAACAGACGAGCTGTGTGTGTGTGCACCGGCATTGCGCTACAGCCTGCATCAGACATGCCAGCCTACTGTTTTAGCATTCTCTCTGCTTTAAACCCTAATTGAATACAGAAGTCCCTGCTAGCGAGATAGCTTGGCCTCTGGTTACAGCCTGGAACTCCTGATAGAAAACAGCTCTTGTCCCGCGGGGCAGTTCAGTTTACAGCAGGCATACAGGGCCGACTGAGGGGATTTTCCTTGCAGTTTAGACACTTCCACTCCCTTGGGTGTGCGAAAACTTCATCAGCATGTCAAGTATTTGGTTATTTCGCCTTGAGAAAAACTCGCAAAAATATTTCCAATCACGATGAATGTTAGTTTAACAAATGTCGGTCGAAGGATGAAACCCTTGAGAGCAACGACACACGGCCAGTGTGGACTACATCTTCTTTGCAATATGGAATGGTTTTGAAAGTTGAACTATTGTCTAATCAAGTGCTAGAGATTAAAAGTGACAGGAAAGCCCTTGATATGATGTACCACTTTTAACATCCCCTTTCAGACACTATGTAATACTAACGACTAGCTCAGGATTTGTCCTGCCTGGACCCAGTTCAGCTGGACTGACTTCAACTATTGCAGTCAGTCCCTCTGAAAAGCAGCCTTTCCCTAGAAGCATTTTCTTTCACAGTTCAAGGACAGGACTTTGGGCAAACTAGCTCTCAGCAGCACCGTGAACCCAGCAACCCCTAGAAACTCAACGAACCCCACGCTGCTCTGAGCAACAGTGGAAAGCTCTGGACTGCGCACACACACACACACACACACACACACACACAGACACACACACACACACACACACACACACACTCTCTCTCTCTCTCTCTCAATCTGTCCGGGTGGTGTTCTTCCACTGAGACTAGGCAAAGAATTCTGAATGGGTAGTGGGCCTTGAACTTGCACTGACTCCAGAGGGATTCAATGTGGGTGTGTAATATTGGAGATGAGAATCAGGGCAAAGGCTCTGCTTTTGTTTTCATTGAGCAAATTTGTAAAGAGGCACCTGATAGCTCCACTGGCTTTTGTTAACACTGAGAAGATTAGTTTCTCCTGCTGACCGACAAGAGTGTATTTAAACTGGCGAGAAGATTACAGTTTTACACAAGGATGGAGAGAGAAGTAAACAGATGAAGGGAAAAGGATAGCGAAAAGAGCAGCAAACACAGACGAGGTCGGAGATCAGCACTGCAAGCTATCGTTTCTGCCGTACACTGTTATCCAATATTTTCAACTTACGCTGTTTTGGGCTCCGGAAAATGTCTGGCATAAAGACGAAGGGTGGCGCCTGGGTAGAGCGCCCGCTCACTCGCCACGATATTCCATGTATTCTCACATGGACTCACTTAAATTAACTTATTCCCACCTTGTTTATTAACAACACGTTATACGTTTCTAATGCCGTAGCCTCCTCTGCTACATGTTAAATCAATCATCGAATGCTTATGTATTAAATGCAAATCAGAAAGTTCCATGTTAAATGTTGTTTTCCATGCTGTTGGGACATGCAAGGCTGACTGGGAAATTGACAGCAACAAAAGAATAGGCAACAGAAGCCAAACCAAAAAAAGGACTATATGACAAGTTTTGCCTCTGGCGAGCTTAGAAAACATCCTGTTGTGACAAGAGCTGCAGTTGTTTTTCCCTGTAAATGTGATTCTCAACCCCTATTATTCTTTAGCTATGTTCCTTCTCTGCTCACGATATGTTAAGCATGCACGCTGCACGCACACAGCGGCCATCCCAGAGTGGAGAACACAGTGTACCAGAGGAGTGATTTATTACACAGAGCTGACGATTCCCAGGACAATTACAGCCAGCCCGAGCAACAGGCTGAAAATGGCTCCTCACAGTGTGTATACGCACAAACACACGGGGAGCAGGCGGTGCGTGTGTATATTAGTAATTCAAGCATTGGTGACAGTGAGAACAAGGCCGCCCGTCCTTATTTTGAGTCGTTACTCTTCGGTTAACATGGACACAGAAGCATCCCACATACTGTCTATTTGCATTTCAAGTGTTTTCAGCTTGTCCTGGGGGCTGCTTAGGAGACAGATGAACCCAAAAGCAAAACTGTGAAATACAAACACCTAGGCCAAAAAGCGTGTTTGATGGGGATGAGGTGGAAGTTGACTTGTGATTTCAAGTTTGTCGACATGTGTTCATACAGAAAGAGGTTTGCCTAAACAAAGAGAGCTTTTCCTCTAGGCGATGGGAAACACCCTTATTTATTTTCAGTGCAAGCTAACTCGCTTCAGGGGGCGACTGTGGATTCAGTTTGAGTTGTTACGGTCTTTGTCAGTGAATTCTTTTGCCTGATATCTAATTGCTGAAGTATGACGAAAAGAAAAGAGAGAAATAACACTGAGGATGGAGAATGGATTCAATCTGTGAATGTCTGCCAATATCAACATTTCCCAGAGGGCGTGCAGGGAATGACTTGGCAGGCACAAAAAAATGGGAAGCCCCTTGAATCATTCTAAGAATGCCATTTCTTATCCAAATTCAAATGCAAAAAACCCCCAAATTTCAGTCCAGTCCGTACTGGGACATTTTACAGATTATGTGTCCTGTGAAAAAGTGCTAATAGAAGCTAAATATTTCTCCTGCAACATGAGACGGCAAACACGGGGGATACTGGACACCTCCATAAAAAGATC
The DNA here is from genome assembly GCF_022379125.1 of Scophthalmus maximus. Lineage (NCBI taxonomy): Eukaryota > Metazoa > Chordata > Actinopteri > Pleuronectiformes > Scophthalmidae > Scophthalmus > Scophthalmus maximus. The sequence goes on from NC_061525.1 coordinate 15,285,357, forward strand.
TCAGCCACATTGCATGATGTTTGTAAATGTGGGGCAAACACTATAGCTGAGTTTACCATTGTTGTCTTTTATACAAGCAGGATTATTTTACGTATGTGCTTGCTGTGTTATGAGGATGGGAGAGGCCTTGTCTACAGATTCTGGCAAGTCTCTTATCTCTCCTCCAAAGGCATCGCCAATATTCATTTCTCAAGCAGAAGCCTCCAACCATCTTTTCTGGTATTGCAGTAATCTAAAATATTTTCCTTTGACTGTTAGGATCTTGGCAGAGCAGCTAATGTTAGCTTTGTCACACAAACCTTGGTATTGTAATTTATTCAATACCAGTGTAACAATTGCAAAGATCCAAGTCCAGTTTGTCCCACAAAAAAAGTTATCGATAAAAACATAAAATGAAACATATGTGGGGATATGGTCCTCTGGCATTAAGTTTTTCCCAATCATTACTTTCTTGGGAGTTGGGAATGTAGTAGTAGCCTACAATGACAAGTCCTCAAACATTTTGTTTGAAAAGAAAAAGTTTCTTAATCAGGCAGCTCTGTCATTTGCATTCCAATCAATGACTCAATGACTCGTGTTTGTAACTGAGATTCTATGAACTATTTACAGCCATGTTAAATGTGGACACCTGGATAAAACTAATGAGGACAAAGATTATTATTAAAATGCTATACTTGATCAGCTGTGCACCCCCAACCCCCATAATCATTTCCGCAGATCTATGACAAACTGCTTTCAAGAGTGGATCAATATACGATATTTGCCGGTGCATTCCTCCTATAGAGCCTTGAATGAGACTAGTGCGTAGAAGGGGAATGTAGACAAACACACACACAGGAAACATTGCTGAGGTGTAATTCTGAGACATGCTACGACAAGCACTCTGTCAATGTTGTTCTACTGCAGGCTTGATGAGGACCAATGTAGCCTAAAGTGTGAGGCGTGTGTCGGGATCATGAGTATGCATGAGGCATGTGAGCGAGCAAATGTATGCATGCATGTGGAGAGAGGGGAGGGGGGTCCACGGCCCGTTTTAAAGAAATGCAACCAGCTCGTTCTCACAGCACACGCTATATGTGAACTAACAAATGCCACTTGACACTGCGTGTGTGCGTGTGAGACGGAGCATACATGCACGGAGCATACATGCCTGTGCATCTATACTGTATAAGCTGTACTTTTGCCCGTGGCTGCTAGTTATCTGGATATGAATTAATGATTCAAAAATAAACTAGAGACATACATCAGGCGTCCTTTAAACGTGGACTGAGTTCCCTGTAAAAAAGGCTAATGTGTTCCTCATAAGAGGTTTAGTCTGCTACAGCTGTTCCCCTGGCAGGCAACATTCAGTAACAGCCCCAAGTGCAGTAATGAGACGGTTTCTCCTAATTTGGGGGTTGAAGCTGGAGGGTTGGGGGTAAAGGATAAGGGATGCAGAGAAAGACAGCAGTTGGGGCGGGGCCCATGAAACACGGCATAAAAAAGAGACTCCGCAACATGTGTGCACACCGTTCTTCTGGGCCAAAAATACACTTCCAACAACAACAACCTGACAGCAGTTACGCTATATCGTCTTATTATCCACACAGATGTGGAGTTTTCCTTTGATCCAGAGAGCACGGCTTGTTAATGTTCTGATTTCCTTCAAGTGCACAGTCCTATTTGCTTAAGGAAGAAGCAAGAAGTGATGTGAGCTCAGCAGGTGGGAAAGAGGAAAAGGAAATGGCCCTTCCAGTAAAGTCTTGTAGAGTGTCTAACGGGATTTTACACCGAGCATCTGGGGGCAGGAATGCATGGGAACAGTATGGAGTCTTTGTGTGTGTAGGAAGAAAGGGTGTTGGGATGGTATCTGCCTTGGTGATGTCATTAAGTGAGAAGCTGAAAACCTGGTCCCAGTGTTTCTGCCAAGTGGCAACCCATCGTCACGTCACCCGTTGGTTTGTGAACTGATGTTTTGAAGCCTCGAGTTGGCATTTCGGCCTTCGACATCTTGTTTTCTGAAACCAAAAGTAACCATCTTTATAAGGGCGGGGGCTGGCGCTGACTGTGACTGAACTCGAGGACACTGCACGTCCTCCTTCTCCTGCAACATGCACCCATTGGACGGAATTAGCTGTCAATCACAATGGTATCCACAACCCAGTGCATACTGTGCTTTACCATTTTATTATTATGGGAGCATAATTTTACAAAATGCTGTATTGAGAAAGACTTGAAACATGAGACTGAGGCCATATTAGTGGAGTCGCCCTCTGCTGGTCACAGGTTTCTGGCACATTAGCTTCACTTTCCGAGTCTACTTCCATTTTTATATACAGTCTATGGTTCCCAGCAGGGACAGATAAGACAATGATGCAGCACGACTCAGAATCCGCATATCTGTGTGTTTGTGTGTGTGTGTATTTTTCTAATGCACGTTTGCTGCAAAGGACACATTTTTCCACACACACACACACACACGCACAGGGGAGGGATCAAATAATCTTTTGGAAAATACAACTGAACAGGAGGGAGAGAAAAAAAAATCTCCTGAGACAGTGAGACATAGAAACTGAGGGGAGGAAGTAGGGGTGTGAACACTGGGCAAAGAGGCCCAGCATAAAGACAAGGTTTGTGTGTTTCCTCTGGCTGTCATCTCTTCCTACCGCTGGGAAGAAGAGTGTCAAAGAGAACATTGTTTCCCTCTATGTATCTGTTTGTGTCCTTCCCTTGCTCTGGGTAAACCCTGCTGTATCTCTCTCTCTCTCTCTTTCTCTCTCTCTCTCTCTCTCTCTCTCTCTCTCGCGATATATAATAAACTGTATACAACACCCCCCTCCCCCTTTAACTGGCATTTAAGATGGCATGCTTAAAGAGAGGAAATGCCTGTAGGGCAAATAAATAAGAAGTGGTAGGTGCCCATGCGTGGTACAAATCCAGGGAATCTCCTCAGTATCATCCCTTCACCTCACCCATCCTCCTTTCATTTTTGTCTTTTTCCTGCAAGAAGTACTCTTAGAAAAAACGTTAACAAAATACCAAAGCAGTCAAACAGCAAAAAAAACAAAAGCTCTATTCAACCACTGTAAACCTTCTGCCCAGTGCCAAGCAGCCGACAGACACTGATAGTGACAAACTGGTGAACACAGTGGAGCATTTAGCAGCGAAAAAGCCAGATATTCCCCTGAGGAGTTGGTGGAGACCAAAAACTGAGCACAGAGGAGAATGCATGTTGGACTTGCATTTATCAGGTGGCCAGAGAGACTACTCCAAATTAATGATAATGCTGTTCTGCCTTGGATTTCCATATCAACTGTACATCTTTTGATTGAATAAGTCTTTTGTGGTTGACTAATGGCTCTCTATTGGACAGTTGGCATTATCATTTCTCAGCCAACCATACAAAGTAGAGTTTCCTTTAACCTGTCCCGTTCGTGTGGAAAATAACTGTCATCCCGTCATCTCCTGCCACTGATCAGCGCCCGTAAAGGGTTAACATGCCACGCTATCGTGGGTGGGTCCCCACACGGCATAATAATTTGGTTTATTGGTTCTTGGATTTAAGAGCTTAATTTCTCATTAGATTGAAAAGGTTAAAGAACTGCATGTCTATCACACCGACAGAAGATGAAATGATAAGCTGATGACAGTGTGGTAGGTCAATGAAAAACTGAACATTCAACCACAGAGTCATCACACACCACTGAACAGGGTGAGTATGTGTGTGTGTAGGGGGCATTGAGGGGGTAAAAAACGAAAAACGAAAAGAAAAAAAATGTGTTTGCATAAGTGTGTGTATCTGTGTGTGTGAGTGTGTTTCCTGCTGTTCTGGACCCAGCTGTACCCCGATGGCCTAAGAGCACAGAGTGCTAAACTAACAGAGATGAGAAAGAGACATTCACCCTTGAGTTAGTGAGCTGGAAGAACACTGTGGTCTGACACCCCATAAAGAAGGAAACCACCTCCACGCCATTTACCTCGTGAACCAAATCTCTGGACACGCATACAGATACTAATACACATCCACATAAGACACAGCCTGTTAAAATATCCTCTACAGGTATTTACCGAACACATTAGATATGTCAGATGAAGAACTAATGGAGTAAGTTACCACTTGACTAGACTGGACTTCCTGGTACATTTACTCTGGCAAAAACCAACCGGCTCAAAACTAAATGGTTTTTTTATTTGAAGTTATTGCATCGGGACATTTTAAGGCATTTGAAAGAATTTTTTTCACTACAACTTCCTGTTCCCTCCTTGTCTGGCAATTTTTCTTTGGTTCTACATCTTATGTAAAAAGGAATAACAATGGGTACAGGTACCTAACCCTTTGCCTTCTTTTATATTGCATGTAAATGTCCTTCATTTGAGGAGCTGAACTTGACGTTTTTTCTTGATTACATAACTTAACTAAGTAAACATTAATTATCTGAATTCTTTTTGCAGATAAATTCTGCACTGGCTGATGCCAGAACCCTGCATATGGAGAACTTTATTCTCCTGAAGCGCTCTCATTCTATCACTTCTCCACCATTCAGTGTTCCCCGCACTCATTTCTCACGCACTTTTTTGAGCTTGCCTTTTTCCTCCATCTCTCTCTTACCTTCCGTGATCTCTTTCGCACTTCAATATCATCGTCCTAGCGCTTCCTTCATGTTGTCCCTTTCTCTCCTCCTTATCCTGTGCCGCTCTCTCCCTCTGTGTCTTTAGGTTGGTCAGTTCAGCGAGGCCGAGTTACATTCCTGGGATGCCTGCTACATATGGTCCACATTCCAGCCGGTCTGCCGAGAGGCCCACCGCTCCTCACCGCTGGCCCTGCAGGGACCAGCCCACAGCTAAGTGTGCGACAGCACTGCTTCAGCCTAAAATTATCTTAACACAGCTCTAGTGTAGCTCAGCCTGTGCCAGCATGCGGCTGGAGTTTATTAAGCCTCGCCGATCAAAACTCTGAATCAAGACCCAAACCGAGCCTACAATGACATTTCATTTAGCTCTCTTTCTTTGCACACAGGCTTCTGTACTTTTTGTACTTTCTCCGCGTAGCTGTACCCTCGGGCTACTTTAGCTCTGTCGTCCATCTATGGATGTGTGTGTTCAAATTCTAAAAGCCACAATAGGCCCTGGTCTTTAATTAGGTCACCAACAGGAAAGTGTGACAAACTAAACCAGGCGACTCCACGTGGAAACTTAACACCTCGCAGGATTACTCATCGGGTTAACTCATCGTGCTTTTATTTAAGAGATAAAACAATCCAGAGAGAACTCTTCCAGTGGACAGGCACACATAGCACAACATGTGCTGTCCACATGAGTATGGGGCTGGTCTGGTAAACCACACACAGTACTGCTGAGGTGTGGTGACAATCTGTCTCCATATGAAGCGGTTACAGTATAGTGTGGGACACAACTGTTAGCCCTGCATCACCAGCTACTATAGGTCTTGCAGCACTCACCCGCTCATCCTTGTCCTTTTCGTGTGCAATCCCAGCATGTGCACATCACACACACAACTATGCACAGCATGACAACACCTGGCCTTAGTTATCTTAATCCAAGGCAGACACACACACTCTTTCAAACCGACAATTCTAAACTTGCTAACCTCTTTCAACTGCATATGGATATTAGAAGCAACATTTCCATATTCAACAAACACCGTTAAAACACGCAGAAATATTGGCCTATGCTTGTTAAAGTTAGCCCTCTGAGGCTGTCTGGGTGTGGCCATGAAAATGTGCAACCTCACTGCAGCTACCGCATTTCCACCGCAGATCCTCCCCTCTCTGATTGGCCATCAATAGCAGTCAACGCTCATTCCTGCTCTGTTACAGCAAGTCACTTAAATGGGCCAGTCACTCATACGCTTAATTTAGCAGGGAAGGAGTGACTCATCAAATTATACATATTTATATTTTATGGTTATGATCAGTGTCAGCAGCACTGAGGTAAAATGGTTCAAGGCCCTTCTGTGGGTATCTTAGAGAGTCAAGTGAAAGATCTGTTTTTGGGGCTAACCCCTTCGCTATGCAGGTCCAGAGATAAATGTACATAATTGCATAAAATATGTCAAATACACAAAAATAAATACACAAAGATAACGGCATTCGCATGCACACAAATAATGACTTTCAGGATGACTTGACATTTGACTCTAGATATTAGGACACGGACATAAAATTGCTGGCACCAGGATTTCAATGTTTCTCCCCTCGTACATGCCCTTTCTGTGTGTGTTCGTGTCTGGGGAGTGGCGCAATAGACGTCACTGCTGGACGGCTGTATTAATCACATCTAGCCACGCAGCGATAACGACTGTGCCGAATAACCACTAACACAAAGACACACACAGGTTCGACGAATGTGGCTCAAACTGTCAGAGCCCAGACAAAGCAAACACTCAAAAATGATGGCAGAGGGGAGAAGAGAGAAAAAGAGCGAGGCAAGGATCTCATAAGACAGTAACGTATAAGCATTGAGCGGTAAACTTTTCTTTACAGTACAGAAGGGCAGATTGTCTATAGTGATGAATAAGGATGTCATAATCCTTCAATTGATGATTCATTTAGTCAATTAATTATTTACAATTCAACAATAATAACCCGTGAATCATAAGAATGGGGCTACTGACATTGATTCTGTCATACCGTTAAAATCCTGATAGTTCACTACTACACTTCTAACAATACCACCATGTTCACATCCTTTTTGCCCACCAGTCTTTTAATACACACAATGTTCCATTGTGACCAAAGTCACACTCCATTTGAGAAAACTAGTTCCAACACAGCACTTCCTGCATGGAATGTGGGTGGGGCGTGTGCTCGACCAAGGATAATTTTCATTAAAATGTTTTAGTTTTTTTTCAAATTCAAATGGTGTCACCCTGATAATCCAGATGTGTCCAGTGGCCCGGACTCTGACTGGCCTGCAGCATCATGTATAATTCACCATTCATAGCCAAAGAGGGGATAATTACAGCAGGCCGAGCGCTCTTAAGGAAGGGCTAGGCAGCAGTGGGGGAAGTGAATCCTGAGAAACTAACAAGCGTCATCCAGAGAATCTCCAGACGTAATGATGCGTCGTCTTCGAAACAGAACGGCAGGATGACACACGGAAAAAAAGGGACATTGCTACTTTTGCAATTTAACCAGGTCAGGTTAATGAATCCCTCAGGAACTACAATGTGAGGGGGAAAAAGGCATCAGCTCAGAGGGATGGCCATGATTTGCAGAAAGTCAAGCTGTCTATCAGGAGATGTTACGCCTTATAAAGATCAGAGACGCCAAGGTCCTAGCTGTCGTTTTGCTGATATAGATGGGATGCAGGTGGAAAAAGCCACTGGTTGCAAAAAAAAATGCGAAGGTGGGGAGAAACAGCGGCCCAGCGGCCAGGCCTCACTGAATCATAACCAGACTCGGTGCCGTTTTCTACCAAAGAATTTGAGCTTTGGAACCAAAGTGTTGATAAGTTTGTAATTTTTTAACCCATTGCCATCCGCGGTGTGGAAATATTTAAACTGGGATTGCACAAGCAAAAGGTTTAAGATTACATATCCCCTGCCAGTAGAATGCATAGAAAATGGGGTGGTGGGGCAGAGTAGACAACAGGTTGATGAGCACAGAGCAAAAACCAGTGTGCCAGTGAAAAAAAGGGCAAGCAATGGACCCAATGGAAGTTCTGAGGTATAAAAACTACAATATGCCCCATTATGTCACATGCACACACACTTCCTGATTAACACAAAGCTGTAAGCATTCCACAGGTTGACGCAAATACAACCCCTACTAACCTCCGTCAGTTAACTCCGCTGCAGATTCCTGGAAGCAGATCAGGTGCGGACGGGGCGACCTAAAGTTGACTGAAAGACAAGAAGGTCAACCGAAGGCACCTGGAGACACTGGAAGGGGGGAAAGAACAGCACAAGATAAGCTTGAGAGGGGAAATTAATGACGCGGAGAGAGAGACAGAGAGAGAGAGGAGGAGGAGGAGGAGGAGGAGGAGGAAGATGAAGAAGAGGAGGAGGAGGGGGGCAACCCTCCACATCCATGCTGCGCTATAAGGGTGGGGCCTTGAGGAATCCACTCTATCTGCTTTCCCCTCGACTTAAAGCTTATCTTAATTAGGCTGCAAAGGGTTAGTCTGCCTGTGCACTCAATTATGATTCACTCCTCGATATTTTTCGACAAGTCGAGCAGACCACAGCCATATATCTATATATATCTATATATAGATATAAAGATATATATCTATATATGACAGAGAGAGAGAGAGAGACAACTCCTCCGTCCCCCCTCCTTCCCCAGCTGGATTTAGATTCATCCAACGCCCAAACGTTCGCCTGGTCGACAGACACACCCTCCCCATCACACTGTTGATGGGGGTCGCACTGTACCATAAGACAAATGCAGACGGCTCAGATTTTACCTACAGGCCCTCGGGCTCACCGACACGGCACCGTTAGTGTCGGTGATCACTGCGTTCAGACTGACACCACACCGCTCGATAACATGAATAAAACATAATATGACGCGCTCGGGATGGCGCCGTAGCACGCCCTGTTCCTTGGCCTTTAGGTGTCACCTCCGCTGGAAAAAAAAAAAAAAAAAAAAAGTTTGCAAAACGTCATTGACAGTCGCACTTACTTTGATCCAGGTGAGTCCGCCGGCTCCGCCGCGAGCCACTTGGCGCTGTGGTCTCACTGTGCCAATTATGCGCAATTTGTGCCGTGCGCGAGGCACATTTGAGGATTATTAGCCGCTGTTCTGTGACCGTCTCTCCCCCCACGCCCAGTTCGCCCGTGGCATTCAGCAGGGCCGGCTACTGTAAAGTTGCCACGTCCGTTACATTTCACACTCTTGTGAAACCACACCGACCTCCTGAGCTAAAAAAAAAAAAAAAAAAAAAGGGGGGGGGGGGGGGGATATATATACTCAACTTACTTCTTAACCGCGTCATGTTCCAGTTGATCTAGGCTACTGCGGGGGGATATGGACCAAAAGATGCGTGCATCAAGATGGCATTACATTGTGTTATGTAATATCGCCCTTAATGGAAATGACTAGAGGATCTTCAGAGCCATCGGTGGCTGTAAGGGACTCGGCCCTGTCCGGACTCTGTCGAGTGGAAACGGTCGGTTCTTTAACGTGTGTCAGGGTGGAAGCCTGACGGAGACGCTCAGCCACACCTTAACTCTCAATCAATTTTTCTCCCCTGACACTTCCAGAGGTTTCGACGAGACTCGAGTTCACCCTGACTACACTGCCGCTCTGTGTGTCACTCTCTCCGGTGTTAACATTTAAACATTAAAGAAAAGGAAGAAATTAAAAACGCTCCAATCTGAGTATCCGGTTGTCCGGTCCCACCCCGCGCCGCTCGCCGCTCCTCGGGTCTCCCTCCCCGGTCTCTCGCTCCAGTCCAACTCCTCTCTTCAAACCGGCTTCTCACTCCGATCAGCTGGCAGGCTCGTGACGTCAGAACACCCGACCGGCCAATAAGACGCGAACCGGAAAACTCGCTACTGACGCCCACTGCATACGCACGATGACGATCCGGTGCATCGACCAATGAAAGCGCGGATGTCTGTGAGAAATAAGGCGGGCATTAGAGAGGTTGACCAATGGGATTACATCCGCCCATGGGAGGCGTTTTGTCCCCTGACCTATCAGGTGTCGGGCAGTATTACGTGTGGAGTGTTGAGAACTTTAAAAGAGCAGCAGGAAACGAAATAGAAATTACAGATAGTTGAATTATGAAATGTCACTAATCAGGTCACCAATCAAGAAAAGGACAGCTGGTAATGATTGTTATTCTTACTTTGTGTGTGTCACAACAAATGTTGTCTATTGTTATCAAGCCAAGTCATTGTTAGGCAAAACAATGCAACATTTCCAGGGCTTTGCAATGTATTCCATTTTTTAGTCTTAGCGATGAGCAAGAACTCTTTCTAACTCTTTCCTACTCTTGCAAAAAACAAAAGTCAAGTTCTTTAACCAAACTTCTTGTCTTTATTATTCTTTTTTTTATTGTACTAAAAGGCCCCAAAGGTCAGTCAGTTTCATTTAAACACTTCCAAGTACAGGTTAAAAACTACGGGTGAAATGAGCAGTATGAATAATCTATTGTATATTACTATGAATTCAAAAGATTTTAGGATCACATTAAATGCAAACTGTGGCTATTATGTAGTAAAAAAAATGTGGATTCAAGGTTATTAATAATTGTTATTATTACAATAATTACACCGTTGACAAAGTGCCCCTTTTGAGTAAGTGACATAGCACTTGATCTGATGACACAGGAGCTTTATACACATTTCCCATCTATGGTTCAACCCAAAAGCTGCAAAAATGTAGTCCAAACAACCAAAAACTCTTTAGCATTTTTCAGTTGTTTTTCAGCATTCAGTTTAGTGTCTTTTTTAAGCAAACACAGCATTCCTGTGGTTTGGAATGGCATAAGAATCGGGTTCTACTACCAAATAAGTGATTCACTTCTCGTGGACGGAAACCTCAATTGGAGGCTTGCTTGCTGAAGTCACTACAATCCCACATTTGGAAAAGAGAATGGAGTGTGCTGCATTTTCCCTTCTAAAGCGGAGGAAAGTTGAGACATTTGTGTGCCAGCTGTGGAAGTACTATAACTCTCTCTTGAGAACTCAAGGTGAAAAAAGCACATGATGTGATTTACATAATACGATCTTTGTGGAGAAGATGAGCCACGCTACTGTTTGGACAAGAGCAACAGACTTTGAGGATTTGAGTGTGGCATGAAGACATGAACAGCAGATTTATTCCTGAAGTACGGCCGAGTATTGCATCTTTGATACTGACAAGCAGTGCCCAGTGCTGCATAATTGAAGATACCTGAAGTCTTCTCAAGAGCATGCATGAGAAGAACCGAATCTTGAGTGAATTTCCCCATGACTTTTTAATGTAGTGGGCTTTGTGGGTGCATTTTGCTCAGGCATATTTTCAAATATTAGCAAGGATTTTGAGAGCGAGGGTCATTTATGGTTTACTGTCATGTGGACACAGAGCGTTGAAGTCACACAGATCAAAGGCGACAACCTGTCAACCCCTTGGTTCTGACATACCAGGCAGTAACACAATGCCGTCTCAGCACAGTGACACAGCTTTTATTCCATGCCTCAATTTATGTTGATGCATTCACAAAGCTGAGCAGGAATGCGCCGCAGGCACACAACGTTCAGGAAACCAATCCTTCCTCCCCCAAAATACTTCAATTGTTTGATAAGACCTTAATGTTTCTGGACCCATTCTTCATGTATTCTTTCAGCACATAATAGCAACAAATTAGCAGTAGTTTCTCTACACACTATAATGCTTAATAAACTGTAATCCCTTTTAATGTTGTTCCTTTTCCACCTCTAAAACCTTATTGTAATTAGATAAAAACAATATTTTTTTCTTCACCTATGGTGTCTAACCTTTGACTCTGATTGTGAGATAAAACTGTTGATTAGGAATCAGAAGGAAATTTTTCAACTACAAATTAATCCAAACTTAATTGGAGACTAGACTGCGTTGATCAGGGATCTGAATTGCTTATCAGCAGCCTTGGATTGAATCACATTTGCAACACTTAAAGTGTATTCTTGCTCGATGTGGCTTAAATTCAGTGCAACAGTGGGTTACAATTGTAGTTTGACAGGTTGTAACTTTTTGATTCATATGGTTAAAAGTAGAATTATAGTAGAATGATACCTTTTTTAAATTCATGATCAAATAGAGATGGCATTTTGTCTTACATCAAAACAGGAACACATACCAATAATATACCATTCAATGCAATGTAGTACCATTTAAACTCATACTGTAGCGGTCTAACTTATATATATAGTTACATGGAAAAGTTTTGTTTTTTAAAACTTAAATGCAAACATTCCACTTACAGTGCTCACACCTTCCTTCATTAGGTCATGAAAGGACATTTTTACTTAAAAAACAATATTTTCAGCAATAAGTACAATGTTAATAATTCCAAGAAACATAATTTCTTCTTAAACATCCTTTAACTTGTTTGTATCATCATCGTCACAACAGTAACTGGGCTAGAGAGGGCATGTTTCTGGAATTCCGGAATTATTGGGATCAATAAAGTATCTATCTTATCCTATCTTATCATATCTTTACATAATGTATGCATTTTTAAAAACCATCAGAACTGTAGGTGAATGGAGGGACAATCAGTTTGATCTTCTGGTGCCTGTAAGCTACTGTGAATGATAGAAATTATTTCTGTTTTGAGATTGAGGTATTATACCTCCACTGTTAGTTCTTTCAAAATGTATAATTTTGTTATGAGACACACTGACGGAAGTAGCATGCATTGTCAACCACCTCTTAGAAAAGACGTGCATCATAGAGTAAGTGAGCTTTTATGCTTAACCTTTGTGTGTGACGTGTTGAATCTGAGGCATAATCCCTCTACTTCCTGTGTCTCTCATAACTGCCCAGCTCTCCAGAACAGCGCTGTGATTTAAGTGCAGTAGCACAACATGTTAGTTCGAGCCACACATTTTCCATCGTTATTTCTCAGTCTTCAATACAGCCTCCTTTTTCCTGTCTCGTATGTCCAGTCTCTCTTCCTCATTTGCTTCTCTCCCTTGATCTCAGAAAGTCCCCATCTTGAATAGATCCCAGGAAGTGATCTGCACCTTTGCCACGTAATGAGCATTCCGAACAGAGAGAACACATAGTATAGTCACACACTGCATTAGGTGGAGGCCATTCTACTTCAGGTGAGCGAGATTGACTCTCACAGATGAAACTGAGAGCAGGAAACCAAGAGTCAGACTGCAGAGGATATTGCCAGAAGCATCCTGGCCATACAGGACCAAGGTGTCATGAAAGTGCACTTCAATCATGAAGAAGTTTTAGTAAAGAACTTAGGAAGCATGACCTTTCACCTTTTAGCTAACTGATGTAGACACTGAGGCATGATGAGTCCTCAAGGAATTGCAAATTGGAATCCACGTAATCTGGAACCGAGTGCATGGTGGCCTGACTGAAAGACTATTATTATTATGTAGACGTCTGTGTTAGCAGCATGTATCTTACACATAAGATAAGGTAAGATAAGATAAACCTTTATTCGTCCCACAATGGGGAAAGTGGACAGAAGAATATAGAAAGAAATTTAAAAAAGCAATAGGTATGTACAAAATATAACAGAAAATATATAAAAGATATATACATATATATAAACTATATATGGAGCAGTAGCAATAGTTACACAAAGAATAAATATAAATATTGCACAGTTTGCACTTTAAGTGTACCAATGAATTATTTTTACAGTGGTTGAGCAACTAAGACATAGTGAAAGTGAGACAAGACTCTGCTCAGGTAAATATTAATTTTAAAAAAACATACTCTGCGCCCATGGCAATTTGTTCTTTGATAAAAGTTTCAAGTATTTCTATGAATTATTATTACAACTGTTTTGTATTGAACATGGTCACCAAGTGTAGTTTGAAATAAATTAAAGGTTAGAGTTTTGACAGTCGCTCAATAACAAAACCTTGAAGTTGATAATGCAACTCCTTGTGGTATTTTAATTTTGTTGTTTTCAGACATGAACTCTGGAAAATGTCTGGAAAATTGGGTCCAGACAATTTACGGAGTTTGCCTTTCACAAATGACAAACGCAGCAGGAGTTTGTCTGTGTACAACACAATCACATCCACAGGAACATTTCCGGAACAGTCCGTGGCATCTGGGTGGACCATGCAGAAAGCATTTACATGACAATTACTCCGACGCAGAGGGTGATGATTTGGTTTCAGTCATCAACATGCTCACTCGCTTATTATTTTCACACATATACAGCAGGTATAATGACTGATTTCCAGTGATTTCGTTGTAAGATTTCAAAACTCTCATATGCACCTATTGTTCTGTTTATAATACAGAATGCTGACCCCTACACAGTCCCTGATTTTGCCACCCTAAGTTTCCATCTCCCCGAACCCTCCACCACCCGTTCTCCCTTTCCAAAAAATCCATGTAAACCCCTATGGTCGTAGTCCTCTTAGACTGACAGCTAGACATCAGTCTCTTGGGGGGGGGGGGGGGGGTTAGGGGAGCACCTCTGTCACTTTAAGAAATGCCTCTGGCAAAAAGAAACTGATTAGTAGTGCTGGCAGCCAACCATGTGGAGTGCTGTGCGAAGACTGAAGCCAATGAGAAGCCCTGCTGGGTGGAGGTTACAAAAGCAGTCTGAACCCAATGACTCAGCAAAGTTGGGTGCGTGTGAGATGACACTTTACAGCGTTTTAAAGGGCCAGCGTGCCAGCTTGCAGCTCTCAGAAGGAAGCTGAAAAATGCACTTCCAAAATCAGGCCAAGTGTTGACTCCCTCTCTCTTGTGCGGCTCAAAAGGTATGTGGCCCAGGTTGTTCTGCAGTGTTGACGGCAAAGGCCGAGCAGAGTCCATCACAGGTCCCCACCCATCTCTTTTCATTTGGGACACAGCCTGACAAAGTCTCGATCACTGGAATATAGGCGTGTGTGTGTGTTGTAGAATTGCCCAGTGCGATCTTTGAGAACATCAAATGCTTTCATAGGTGTTGTCTCGTTCAGCTTTGCCTACAAATGTTCTTACAAAATGTATGATTATTCGGTTAGCAGACAGTTGGTTACTGAGAGGCTGTAGTATAGAAGCAGAAATGGAGGAATCTCTGTCAGATTTTCACTGTCCGTTGATTTTCTAGACAGAAGCTCTTCCGATTGACTTTGTGTGTTGCTGAGGACCTTAGGAAGTTTTTGGGATGAACAATTCCTCATAAATATTAAAGATAAAGAGAAACCTTAAAATACAGTCAATAAAGAAGCTACAAAACCTACACAGGATCATCTGAAGTGTGGGAGTATTTTAGACAGAAACCCAAGTACTGCAAATTGGAAATTCCTTTTCACAGCAATACAGTCCTTTAGCGGAAGAATCCCAGACCACCCACCCACCCACACACACACATATATATATAAATATTAGGAATATCAACAGGCAGACCAAGTCATTTGTGCACTGCTGCTGTTGTAATGGCAACGTAATGTTACACCGTACGTATAATGTTGTTATTCAGCTGTTGTATATTTTCTGTTCCCTTTCATGGCCATGCATTTGTGAGAAGATGGCTTCACTACATTTGTTAGTAAATGGTAAATGGTTGCAAATGGTAAAACACGTGTGCGTCATCTCATTTACCTCATACGCTGAGATTTTCTCATGAAGGTACGTAGTAATGAATGAGGTGTCGTCAACTTACTTCAGTTTGGTACATATACAATAATGAATACTATGAATGGACCCTGTGTCATTAAAATTATTTATTTAGTTTTGACCTGCTTTATATTTCATGAGTTATTCCCTCGGAGAATATCACTCAAAAGATGGATTTCCTTTCTCACAATAAGAATATATTTCATTCTTTCCTATCTGTTTCTTCAAATATGACCAGCTGAGTCATCCTGACAGTGGTACAATGATTTGTAGCTGATAATGAGTTGGCCCCGTCAGCTCTGTTATAGATTGAATGACCCACATTATGATCTGGTCAGGCCCAGTTCCTTCTTCCTCTCTACACTGTAACACCGAGCAGTATTGTGAATAAGTGAGGTCTGAGAGCCGCAGTGGAAACTTCCATTAGGCCACAGGAGAAGTATACTCCTGAGTATTGTTCTCGTCAGGCCTGCAACAGTCAGCACAGCACAGCACAGTACACCTCTATGACACAACGGGGGCTTTATATATATATATATATATATATATATATATACTGTGGGCAGCTGCAGCCATCTTGAGTATCCCAGCTATGACTGCAAGAGGAGAAGGGGCCTCTTAAAGACACACTTCACAACATAATGCCAATAAAAGGAATTTCGAGAAATTAGGGAAATATGTTTGGTTTGTTGCTGCGGGATGGATGGTGGGATCAGTACAGCTACTACTATCTGTCCATTTAGTATGAAACTGGAGCCAGGAGATGATCAGCTTAGCTTAAAGAGTAAAAAAGGGGAGACAGCTAGCCTGAATCTGTCCAAGCTGATAGCTAAGAAGTCGAAACCACATTCTAAAGGAGAATCTGTGAAGGAGTGCCTTGTAGCTGCTGCGGGGCTCCGCGAACCGGACAAAGGAAAAATTGTTCTATAGTTTCAGTTTGTCTTGTTCTTGAGCAGAACAGATAAATGATACAGCATATCAGCAAGATATTGGAAAAAAAAAACACTGAAGGAAACCACAAGAAAATTTAGAGTTTTCTCTCTGGGATGCAATTAATAGACATTTACAAATATCACCCAACTAACAATTTTTGTGCACAGGGTCAAAGCAGAGTTTGACGTGAGGGATGATTCCTGTCTTTGCAAGTTATGCACGGCACTGCCAAAGGAAAGAATTTGTTTGAGCAAGTTGTTTTGGTTTAAACCAGCTGCCATCTGACATCAGATACATTTCCGAAGAGAACTAGTCCCAGTCATTGCATTAGAGAGGTTAGGAGGATGTGTTCAGTAATTGGAAATGCCCCGTGAAGGATTTTTATAAAACTCCAATTGGCCCTTGATAGGACAATGGTTCCTCACCACTGGTGTAAGTGGTGCATTGTGACTGCCAAGCAGGGTGTCTCTGAAAGTTCAAATTAGTTGGAGCCAATCACTTTTGACCACTCTGTCAGGGGAGAACTAATTATGCTGTTTCGGACTCTCCCAAACTGTAAAATCACGACCAATTTCAGTCTCTGAAAATAAGTAATTTACTGCAAGCAACATGAGTATCGTAGCTAAAGTGGTGTTTAGTGCAACACCCCCAGGCGGCTTGGAAGGCTAAATACTGCTCCTACCAACGTGGAATGCATAGTTTTACCGCTGTAATCTGAATACTGCTTCCCTCGCAGCAACAACCCAAATATGTTGTTGTCGCTGATTATGTCAACTAAAATAGATGCAGAAATCCAAGTGATGCTGAGCTAAGGCAATCCATAATTTGTGGAACATACTTGTTCATGGGTTCTGTAAGGGCTGTTCAATATGCTATGCATATTCACCTAGAGGCATGTGAGTTCTTGCCACTTGGCATAAAGGTGAGCTTTACCTGGCACTGATAAGAAATAAAGTTGAATTGTGAAGGTTTCTTAGCCAACCAAAGGAATGCTTAACGGGTTATGAATGTTGAAATGCATTTTTACGCAACACTATTTCCTCTATATTCATTCATCAAGAGTGATTGTTTGCATAATCATTATTACAGTAGTGCTGTTCCTAACAGATTAGACATTGGTCCACCGTGCTGTCCTCCTCGTGCTCTCCTTTCTGTGCTCGTTGTACTCTACTGGAGTCACTGAACTGTAACTGCTGCCCTTGGTCCCCGTCACCTCTCCACGTTGATGTCATTTGTTCCAGGAAATATTCTCACTTGAACTCTGCACCCTTTAAGAAATCGCCTTCTTTTGTTCACAGTTTCCTCATTGATTCCTGCGATCCACGTCCAGCTATGTTGTGGCTATGATGTCAACCACGCTTATTCACGTAACTGTAGTCAGGATTAACTATGTGGAGAGGGTTTTTTAATGCATAGTCACAGCAGACATGGACCTCTGAGATGCAGGTGTAGAAGATTTTGAAGGTGTAAAGTGATACTTTGGTCCTTGTGTCTCATTCGCCTTCTCATTGCCATCTATTCCCCACAGATTTCCATGGGAGGGTGGTGCCTGAATTTCCAGAGAAGAGTATTTCCACAAGGTTTATCTTGGTTGCCACATGCAGCGCCAAGGCCCACTTACTGATACAATTGGCCTTGCTGGTGGAAAAGGAACACATTATCCTCAGACAGTCTGATCCAACCTCATTTTTTTCCAAACAACCTTATTTGTCTAATGCTTGGAATAACTACTGATTATAGTGAAGTGAAATACAACTCCCTATTACAAAACAAAACACAACAAGGCGAGGGTTATTGAAGCTAATGGATGGAGACAGGCTGGCAGAACAATGGCTGCTGAAAGTAATGACATCACTCCGACAGTGAGACTGAGAGAATGTTAGTGACAAGTGGTTACTACTGAATGCTGACATGCCACTCTCAGGCACTTTCTTTATCTCAGTCTCAAAGTGGTATTGCTTGTTATTTTCACTCTAGTAGTTCAAGTATTAATACGAGCCAAATCTCTTTGATTTTCATACTCATCTCATCAGTTTGTACCAGACAGTTGGCGCCTCAAGCAATAGTCTGACATGTCTGCATTGCATGCTGTGACACCATGTGACAGTAATGCAGCAGACAGACCAGAGAACCACCTCAGCTCCGACTGGCACTCGGTTTTCCGACATACACTCCTACGGATCAATAACCTCTTACATAACATTCTGGTTTGGACTGGAGGCCAGATTCCAGCTGACTGGAACATGTGACAAGGCTTTGACTGTGTTGACCCACATTTTCCCTTCCTCCCCGAGATCCCCCCCTCCCTACTTCCCTCCTGCTTTCCATCTCCACTTCCCACACTGTCCCTCCATTTGCCCAAACCCCTCTCACCCCCCAGGAAAGCAGTCATCTAGTCAGCTCCAGGTTTGGGCGGGTCAGGCCATGCTACATGCCCAGACACGCACCCAGACAGGACATAAGATGCGCATGGAGAATAGCTGATGGCTGAGCAGCCGCAAACAAGGGTGGTCATGGAAAATATCTCACTTTACAAAATAGTCCTGACAGATGCAATGTTGTGGCTTGATGCAATGGCTGAAACTTTATTTTTCTCTAACTGCAGTAATGTTTTTGTTTTTTTTGTCAGAAACAAGCGCTGCGGCCATTAGTGTGAAATACATTTTAAAGTTTGGTAATTAAATCAAAGTTACTAATCACAGTAATGCTCCATTACTCCGACAATTTGAGGGGTCAACTGGTTTTGTGCCTCACTGAGAGTTTGATGGAGGGTTGATATCAATCTCTTCTCTGTATTCAGAGGACAGTGAGATGCATCAGCTAGTCGCAGGGGAGGATGTGTGGGGAGGCGATTATGCCGCATTCGCACAATGTCAGCTGTGAGGGAAGAATGGAAAAACCTCACGTTTCACTGAACTGGTTAGTCTTTTCATTTCCAATTTGGGGTTACCCCTAGCCTTGTAGTCACACCAGTTACATAGCCATTGAATGCGCCTTTTCTTCTAATATATGTGGAGCAGTTTGTTAAGAAGTGAATTAGGCAGGGGTATGAGCTGTATAAAGCTACTTTTAAATATAGACTCAATTGAGTTCATGTTTATATTTTACCAGCCAGTGATGGTGGCAGCCATTTTGCGTGTTGTTGTTGACACGTCCATAGTGCCTTTTCACCGATATTGGATCCGTCAGAAATCCCTGATATCTTCACCTCAAAATTGAAACTGTGAGGCTGAAGTGAACAGATTATCTAAGGATCAGAATATATGCTTCCACTAAAAGGATGTCCAAGCAGGGCTGACTGAGAAAAACAAATAACCAATAGACTATGGTCCGTGCTATGGACCCAATAGCCTATAGAGCTTATTATTTTTGTTGGTTGTTAAGTACTTTTTTCAAGTAACTTGCTCAATAACAATGGATACAATATATCAGTGTGCTGTTTGTCCAGTTTTCTGATTTCCTGTTCAAGGTGTGTGTTGGTGTTGGGTACCAACTAGTATTTCCACACACAACATAACCTTGTTGTGCCTTCAGCCGAGAAGGGAGATCATACTGTATCTGTGTTTGGGAAACACACACACACACACACACACACACACACACACACACACACACACACACGCACACACACACACACACACACACACACACACACACACTAGATGCCGAAGCTTGCTGCATTGTCTGTGCAAAGTCCTGTGAGGTTCTTAACGCAAACTAACAGACTGTATTACAGAATGAGACTGAGCTGGAGTGAGGTGAACCCCATCCTGGTTTCCTGCCACATTAACCTGTCTGACTTTGCATTACAGTAAGCTGATTAAGTCACCACACATGTCCTATTTAAGTCGTTTGTTTCACTCAAACCTCCTCCGCAGAAGTGTGTCTGAATCTTGTTAATACATATCTCCCAATCAGTTTACCCTCAGAAGCTGAGTGTCGAGTGTTAGCCGTGCTGAGAAATATCTGTCCTGGATCCTTGTCCATTCTGAGCAGAGAGCAAAAACCAGGCGAGGCTTCTCACTGCCTGATCATGACTCATCATGAGGGAAATATGTACTTTAACGCGCTCCATAACTCGACATACAAGGACGTATACTGTAACTCTATTTCTCTTCTCAATACGTTGTGTATTTATTTTGTCTCTCAGTCGTTCGCTTGGGCAGTATGTAGATAAATAGAGGAATGTGAATTGCACTGGGCCTGCAGTTAGTTCTTTAGGAAGTATAGCTGTGACTCATCAGGCTTGCTTCCTGCTTCTATAAATATCCAATTATTCCCTAGTTTGAACACGAGGTACCAATAAGACTACAGAACCATCTCTTTTACCATTGTTTTCTGTAAACCTTAGTTTGTCCTATCAAACAGCAAAGAGTGTGTTGTACTTCATGAATCCGATATTTGAATTTATTCAGATCTTCCAAGTTAAGGTTGAATGTAAAGTTTGAAAAGGATGGATGGAAATTAAAATCCAAATTAAAAAAACAGTGACATCTTAAGGCCATGCGACTTTCTTTCCCTCTTATGGCTGTAGTGTGAGCGGAAAGCGGAGACCTGAAGGCAGGAGAAGAATGTGAGGAATGAAAGAATGGGGGCAGAGGAGAAGGGCAGGGTGCCACCACCACCACCACCACATCACCAGGTTGGGTGGGCGGAAGTAGTGGGTGTGTGGGTGTGCAGCAGGACCGCCAAATGGACTGTGATGAGACACATGAGTGAAGGAAGGGAGAAAGAAGGCTGGTATTTTTCCAGGGAGGCTTGCTCTAGCACAAAACACTGCAGCCACATTCGCTCCTCTCATTTCTATCTCCATGTCCAACATATTGGTCCTACCCACTACATTTACATTAAACCTCTTATTTTTTTTACCAGATTTCTTCCTTGTCTGCGCTTCTCTCCACTCCCCTTTCCTCTGACGCCTTCCCTGTTACCCTTTCCACTTTCATTTCCCTCGTTGCCTCCGACATTCCCGTTATCCCTTTCTCCTCCCCCTGCCTCCCCTTCAGTCCCCATCTGTGGCCCTCGTCAGAGCCGTCCGGCCCAGACAATCCCCAAGGGCAAGGTGACGTCCTCCGGTGACGCCCTGCTATCGCTCACTGATATGATGATTTAAGACAGAAAATTTGTCTCGTGATGAAACGTTTGTTTTTGTGCATACTGTATCTGAGCATCTTGAGACGGATTCAATGTGGACAAGAATGTATCCTGGAGTCCATTTTGAAAGCAGCTGCTCTGGGGCTGTTTGCTTATGTAAGCCTGTAGTGTAAAACGCAGCAGAACAAGAACAAACTGGCTGCCTGCGACAAAGGCCCTGCCCTGACGGCTGCACTGTCAGACGTGTGTGTGTTTTTCTGTCCGTCTGCATTTAGGAGACAGAAATTGAGAGAGACAGAAGATGGAAATTAGAGACAGACCCTGGGATTAAAGCAGTGTATATGGTCACAGTGCACAGGGCTGGTGTGCTGCAGAGGAGGGTGAGGACGAGCACTGCTGCGGCCTGGTAGCCCACCTGCCGCTCTCTGGCCCTCATCTACTGCTGCTCTGTCATACGTCACACTCCCTTGCACAAGACGCAACGGGTTGCACAAGGAGAGAGAAGAAAACAAGATTGCATTACAGGCAGAGGTAGTGAGAGCGAGAATACAAATAAGAGGAAATCAGAGAGAAGTGTGACGTACATTTCCAAAGTGAACACTTCAAACTCTGGCCCAACTGCAGCTGCTGCCTGGAGGATTCATTATTACTATTATTTATTTATTTTTAAATTATTTTTCTTTTTTTTTATATAACTATGTATCTTGAAGGCCCAATCTCCTTCCACTGCATGGTTGGTTTATTCTATCGCAAACCATGTTTATACAGTAAAATGATCATAACATTGTTTTGTTTAGTTCTTTTAAGCCTAAATTTCCTTTGAGGAGAAGCAGAAATGAGCCATTACAGTATCAGAAACCGCACATTACAGTCCTTTCAAAGATAAAAAATATGTCACAAAAGCCGGCGTTTTCTTTCCCTGACACATTTAAAGTGGTTCTATAAAGCACAGTTGACCCAGCTTGCAGGTGACTCCTGTCCTATTCTCTTATCTTGAGAGATGCCTTGCTTTTGGTTGCCAGGGCTGTTTGGTTTGTGTGCAGAGACAGTTGGGCAGACCAGGCTAACTGTCATGTTGCATTAGATCTTCCAGTGTTAGCTGACTCCAATATAGCCTGAAGGGGAGGTGGTTACCTACCAGCAACCTGGGATCATACAGAGAAAAGGACATGCATGCACATGCAACATGTGCAGACCCAGATACACACAATCACACAGCAATACATGCTCACAAGCATTATGAATGTCTTTGTCCCCCCTCTTTCTCACCAACATGTCCCTCACAATTGTCTCTTCTCTTGCCCTTTTCAGGCCCAACAACAACAGCGAAACAAGCGCACATTCACCCACTTCTTGATACGTGGAGCTGAACTGCTGCTCTTCAGAGGAGCCACACCCAGTTTAACCTATGTTGTAATGTGACAGCTGAGGAATTTGCTGCAGGTTAGCCACAAATACTTGTAGCCTGAGTCCCAGATACTTGTACGCCACTGGTGAAGTAAATGGGAGGGAAATTGTGGCGCAGGACCCGGGCCAGCTGAAAACAGTTTACAGCACGTTGGCTCCTCTTTTGACATGTGCAGACGTTTAAATACATTTTTTTGAATACTTGCATTACTTGCAACACACAGTATTTGCATAATATCTCCAACACAACTTTTTGTTGTCTTTGTAATATAGACAGTCGTTGCTGGATTATAGGACTGATTTTTATCTGAATAAATCTGGAGGAATAAGCACTGGAGCATGTTGTCACATGTATCAGGTGTTGCCTGGGGTAGTTCAGACAGATACAGTCCACGGCAAACAACCTGAAATATAAACACAAATGTTGTGTTCAATGTGTAAATTGATAATGAGGAATTTAAAACTAGTTTGTCAGTATGGAAAGCCACATGACCATAAAGTCTGTGAAAAAATGCTGTGCAGTTGGAAGACTTGAGTGAGTTTAGGCCTCATGCATTTTCATTTTGCTTTTGCCTCAAGAATGTAGATACTACATTTTATAAAATAACTGGTATATTTGCTTTGTGTTGCCCCAACATTGGTGGAGAATTTGTTTCGTCATACTTTCTGATGAGCCCTGGCCTTAACCAGTTGATCGGTTCAGATTTACACTAACATTTAAAGGGGCAGTAAGCGATTCTAAAGCAATACACGTTTTTGTAAAAATCGCTTACTGCCCCTTTAATCTACCAAATCTACTAAAGCTGAAAGCTTACCAATCTGCCCTTGTTGAAACCTGGCACACACAGAACAGAAAAGATGTTTTAAAAAGCACTCATTTTAAAAACTACACCGTGTTCATCATCATTGAAATGCATTTGAACTATGCAGGTGCAGGGCAATTATGTGATTAACTAAAGTTCAGAGTAGATTAGCCTTATAATTACGGTCCTGTGACACCGTTTTCTTTCAAACATATTCTTTCTTCTTATGTCCTGAACTGATACTTGTATTATGTTGCCGTTTATTAGATATTATTTCTCCCACAGTCATGAGAACTCACAACTCAAATTTGGGGGTTTTCTTTTGCGTGTGGAGCTGTTTAGGTGCTTATTGACCTTGTCTTGGCTGTGCATTTTCAGATCCTGCAGAATGTCAGTCGTGCATGCACCGACACGCCACATGTGGCTCGCTGTCCGTGATCAGGCCTCCAATTATCTATTGATTCGTCGGTCAAAAGCAGACACAGAATGATTGATCTCTGTCAAGTAGGTTTTTTTTCTTCCAGTGATCAACAACTGCACGAACATTACATGCTATTTTAGGGTTGTTTAATTGGATTTAATCCAAATAATGAACAACATTAAATAAACACTAATTAGGATATGAGGTCACTGTCAGATAGGCCACAATCCAAGGTGACACAGAGGCTCACAGTCCAAACACACGGTGTACTGACATGCAAATGAGCTGCAAGGTACATGGTTTACATGAGTTGATTTTAAACTAATGCCAACACATTGCAGAAAAACTACCAATTGATAACAGACACAAAATAATAAAATTCTGGTAGTCTTACACAGTCCCGTTCTTAAAATGCAAATTGATGAAAACTAAACGAAAGATTCAACATTAAAGTATTCATTAATCTCATGTTTGCTCCTTAAGTCCCCTCTTTAGAGTGCCAATTCAGTCAGTATTTGCAGCGGCCTCAAACTATATCTGCGTACAATCAACCTCATTATGTGGGTTGTAGCAATACAAGCAGTTAAAACTAATCAGTATGCCATAAACAGCTTAGTCTGTTCCCATTTCTTCACTGCGGAGTCACGTGACAGAATGTAACCTCTGTAACACATTTCGTGAATGCAGGATTCACATGGACGATGACTCAGTGCAACTGAGAATCAGTTTTTGAATATCCAACAAATTAAAAGCTTTGAAAAGTTAGAAAGTTTTAACTTCTTCACTGACAACTGCACCGCCTTTATGGCCATATGTGTGCCGAGTCCAATTTGTATAACTCTGCAGATATCTATTTAAAAGGCCAGCTAAATTTGTTCCCCATGTGCTGAGCTCTAATTTTAAACAAGGTGCTAAATATACAGACAGTTTCCAAGCCAAAAGCAGAGATAGCTGCGTCATTGTGTCTGTGAGAGCAGAATCAACCCCTGGAGGAGTCGGAGCTTGGAACATTCCAGACAGGAACCTTTGCCGATGCTGCCATCTACAGGCTAATACAGCAGAAGAGGAGGAGGAGGAGGTCTCCATGGCGACGTCGGATGACATGCTCGGATAATTTGGATGAGCAAGTGGGTCAAGTAATCTTCATAATGGCACCATTGTAAAAGTAGACAGACTTATTTAGTGCGCTGTGTATGTTAAGCTGCTTTAAATAATGATGTGAGTCAGAACTCTGCAGTGGTTATATACAAATTACTGTACATTATTACTGTACTTTTGCTCCCAAAGCCGATTTATAATGTCAGGAGCATTGTTTTTCTCTGAGTTGATGTTTTTTAAATTAGCATTTGCTGTGATAAAATTGGCTGAATAAACAAGTTATTAATGCCCTTTAAAATACTCTTAATCCCAGTAAATGTAACAGTTTTTCTCTTTGTCCTTTCAATGCCATAATCTTAAAGTTCTTACTAATAGTGTACATATTTTCACAACTAAAATAATTAAAATACATTTCAAATTAATAAAAATACAATGTTGTTCCAACTACCCCCAACATTTAGAAGCAGCGTATGGATTTTTAATAAATGGGTTGTAACACACAATAATGTAGCCGCAAGCCGATATGAAGTGATTATCAATGAATTGCATTTAAAAAATATAACTCAGTCGTACTTTATATACTGCTGATGAATACTATATAGAGACTTAGCTTTACCACCGTTGTATTGTAAATTTAAAGCCCCAACTCTCAAATTGCTGTTGTGGAACTGCTAGTGACAGTTCCACACCATTCCCCCAAACAGCCACATGATGGTGCCCACGATCCAAGTATTTTTCTACTGGAGCTCTCAAACTACATGGCAGTGGGTTTTCATTTTTTTTCCATCGCAGAACTTTTAATTATAATATGGAAACCATAGATCCTAACGATATCCAAAAATAATACCTGAACAACACCCAAGTAGCCTTTGAATCACAACAGTAAGAAATGTTATGTTACCTCATGTAATAGTCTGTGGCGTCTTAAAAAGACCCACTCACAGCCAGTTTAAACTCAAAAGAATTCATGTGGCAAAAAAGGTTGCAAATGTGAACAAAAGTTTTTCCACAATTTGTCCAAAATTTCAAAGCTGTGGAATATATGATAAAAAAAAAATTAACAGGTAAAAGGCAAGAGTGGTCAAAATTGTCTTGAGACCACACCTGAGAGTCACTTGGTTAGTCCCACCCAACACTTGACCAAACAGAAAGTTAAAGTAATTAATATGGCAGTTCAAATCAACAGTTCAATTATTCAGTAATTCAATTTACCAGTTTAATCATAAGTAATAAAGCACATCATAAACTTTTCAAAAAACATGGCTATGACAAGGTATTAAACATGACAGGATAATTTCACACAAGGCCGTATAACCTAATTCATAGAAACACAATATTACATACTCACTTGATAACTCCTCTAAAATGTTTCATGGTAATTACTGCATTAAAAATACTGCAGCTGTTTTATAAATATTTTACTCACTTACACTTCTGTTTTTTTAATAGCGCAGTGGATCAAACTTTTTACAATAAACAGAAAACTGAGAGTTATATATCAAACATTTTCTGACAGTTTCAGTAACAAAGTGTGAGAGGCACTTGATACACTATCTCACGTGTTTTATTTAGGTTGTGCACATATGTAAACACCAGATATTCAAGTCCTCGACTATAAACACTGCCCCTGCAGAGTATACAGTAACTCTTGTGGATACGTACAGAGAAGCAGGGCCAGCAAAGAAACACCAAACACTCTTATTCTTCGCTGGCTGTTTATCATCCAAACACAAGTACAATCAGACTGTCAGTGACCCAAAGCGAAGAACATCTGTTTCGTATTGTTGTTTGCCCGCTGGTTGCTAGGAACTCTGTGATTACATTTAGTGATCTTGGCTCTGAAGAGTCTCAGATAACGTTACACTTTTTTTTTAGCTAAAATATCTCTCTAACGTGACTGTACAAACCCTCAGGCATTCCAGGTATTTTCTGTGAAACAGACAAGTGAAAACACAGCCTGGCTACCACACCAGCTAAAACATAAAGTATGGGAGGAAGCATGTTAATGACGGATCCTCAGCTGATTTCAGGCAGATTTTGGTGCGAGTTTCAAGCGGGTATTGATACCACGTTCATGTCTGTCACGCACACACACACACACACACACACACACACACACACACAGTGCTTCATTAAGTATTCCATCAGCAACACTGTAAAAAACAAGCAGTTATCAACTCTACAGGTTGATGCGAGCATATTGTAGCTGTCCCCCTTCACCAATCCCTAATAAAGCGTTCACCTCGACTTAGAGAACCTTTGATTTAGTATAACCAGAGCAATGGGAATGTCAGGTCCTTCTTGAATTAAATATCAATCATTTTAATGAAATCGGTCTACAATCACTGAGGGAGACTGTTGGCGCTGAATTGAATAAGCAAAGCGGGAAAGGGCAATTCAATTTTAATGGCTTCATTGCTTGAGGCCAATGAAAGCCAGTGCTTATTGTGAGGCAACAGTGTCTATGTTTTGGTGATTAATTATGGGTCTTAATGTCAACAACAAAACAAAGACAAGCAAGAACAAAGTTTGACCCCTAGATTAACATTGTGGACAGTAAAGAGAATATAACACACAGTGCAGTTATTTAATTACATGGTGAAAAACTGTCATTATCACAACTTGTGGGATCTACAGTGTTTGTCTGTAGAGCTTTAACTAAACAACAAATGGGATATTAAATATAAGGCGTTGTGTCTCTATCCACACTATTTTCAAAATACTCCCATGAGCTCATTATGATCCATATTTTATCTTGACATTTGCTTCAGATTGCATTCATAGAAGCACTGTTAACATTAATAATAGTGTAATTTGCATGCAATTGTCACAGTATCCGTGTGTCAGAGGATGGTGAATCTATCCGCAGATGATGAGCATGTATGAAAATATCATGCATCGCTGTGACGGCTCGTTTGCATGACTGTTGTGAGTCTTCTGTGTGTATCTGGTAGTGTCTCTGTCTGTTTGTGTGAGATGACAAAGATGTGCGTTGACAATGTGTCTGCTGGCGCACATTCTGTGTGTGTCTTTGTGTACACTGTTTCGTTCCAGCTGTCTGAGTGGATAAGGTGCAGTGAGTGGAACAACACTGCAGTGGCCATCTCACACTCTCTCACACACACACACACACACACACACACACACACACACACACACACACACACACACACACACACACACACACACACACACACACACACACACACACACACACACACACACACACACACACACACACACACACACACACACACACACACACACACACACACAGCATGGAATAGCTTGGGGCCTTGTGCTATAATAGGGCGTGTCTGTGAGCATTGACTGAGCAGGGGTTTGACAAGACCACAGATTATAACATTGAGTTTTAAAAATGAACATGGATCATAAATTGAGATGAACAAGGAAAATAATGCAACATATGATGAGTTTACTTAATGAATACAATAACAAGTTTATTAAACAACAGAACAGAACAAAAATCAGCTGTCAAACTTACTGAGTTTCCCTTTGACGAGTTTCTGTTCTGAGCAACAAAACAGAATATTTATCATTCTTTACCATAATTTGTATAATTTATTATGCCAAAGAATTTACCCCAAATAACAAGATTTCCAGGGACTCAATAAAAAATCCCCACAGTTTTACCATTTTCAGATTCTGAGCAGTGGGCCAGGGAAACGTTGGAGTGCAGAGTTCAAATTATGAGAAAACTCACAGAATGCTTCCAGTTACTCAGCTCATTAATACATCATAACCTCGTGACGCAGACTTTCCTCTAAAAGCTGACTGGGCTGGAGTCACAAATTAGTTCTTCTATTCTCAGAAGGACATTTCCCAATGAAGATGAGAACTTTCAGTGATAATAAACACAAACTTTCTTTAATGTTTTCATGAGTTCAATATTCTCATTTGACTTTTTCGCTTCATTTAAAAAATTTCACTGGATTTTTTTCCATATACCCAAGGCACAAGACTTCCATCTTGAGAGTTTAGTGTCAACTGCTCAGCATCTTAACATAACAACTGTCATGATCTTTTTTTTGTGTGTGTTTTATGGCTCACTCAAAAGAACCCCATCACCTCAGTGCTTTACAATCTCTGCACTTATCTCGGTTTGTTATCGTAAGACTCTGTGGCTGAGTGTCTCACAGGCAGAGAAAAACCTGTGAGCTCCACATCCCAGTGCATCAGTGCAGTCCATTAACTTCCATTAAGCTTCCTCATCGTGTGTAGGACCTCTGCCAATTGTAAATGGCATGGATATTATGGGAACACGCTGGCACTCTTTTACATGTACTGACACTGCGGTGGCGGAAAAACCTGGCCCCTGCACCTCCCCCCAGCCCCCTTCTCCTTGCAGCAAGCTGCTTCGCTCTCTCCTCTGCAGCGAAGAAGTCTGTGGTCGCCCTGAAGAATTCCAGCAGAGCTCTGTGGCTCCAGTTGGTCCCACGGCTCTCCGTCCCACTGTTCGGTGCGGCCGTACATCCGACTGCACCGAATGCACCAGCGCCACTCCCCCCAGACTGGGTGGAGAAACCACAGTGACCTCCACGGTCCGTTAGGAGGAGAAAGAAATGTGGGTTGGTCTCAAAGAGTTCCAAGGGTATGGTGGATTGGGTGTCGCCTCGGACCGGGTCGTCCTGAGCGCACACACTCAGAACGGGGATAGCCACTTCGTCTACGTCTCTCAAGGGCTCGTTGCGTTCCCAGTAAGCATCCCAGGCACCTGCAGTATTGGCGCTACTGCAGGTCCCTGCTGCTGCCGCCGCTGCTGAGCCCACCGCTCCAGTTGGACAAAACAGCGCCTCCTCCAGGCCACGCAAGGAACAGCTAGAAAACAGGGTGTCTGTGTGTACGGCCTCACCCAGCACCGTTTTGTACCTATAGGCACATCATCCACACATTTATAGAACACACACACGCGCGCGCACACACACACATGCACACACACATGCGCGCACACAAAACAAAACAGGAAAATCAATTCTGAAGAGCTGCATGGGTCTCATATTCCCTATTGGCATTGATTCAAGAAACTTTACCTGGGTCACGATGTTTCTCCGAATCAATGACCTGACACTGAGCAGGCCAACTGTTGCTACAGAGATTTGATTGTTTCCTTATTTGTCTGTGCCCATTCAATTAATGGTTAATGAGTCCTTGTATATGTTTTCATTACATTCTCCCTTTAACCACGTCTCCCTTTTTGCTGACCGAGAACCGAGAGAAGAGAAGGGCCTGTTTCTTTCTCTCTTCCACTAATGCACCATCTTCCAAAGGAATATGATTTGTATGTTCTATATCTGCAATTTTCTTGCAGGTGACAAATTAAAACCATGAAAGAATAATATTTTCAGAATATTTTCTTAGAAAATACAAAAAACATGTATTTTTTCTGAACATCTTTCTGGTTTAACTGTTACACACGCTTTCCTCCGTTGTGCCGACAAACAGTTTTTTATGTGTAAGAAGGAAATGTAGCAGATTTTTCCCTCCCTGGGAAAATGAACAAATCTGACTTAATAGTTCCCTGATCCTCTGACAGGTTGTTATTTCTGCCTTGTCAAACTTTGTCGTAGCGAGGTCACCGTGTTCCAATATCTCAGAAATGACTCTGGTGAGTAAATCACAACTAGGAAATAGAAATGATAATAATGATAATAAGAGCCAAGTAGTAATAAACTAGATTTACTCTTTAATAGCCAATACCTCGGCCATTCAGTTCATTTTCACCAGTGATATTCTGTTCTCCAACTTTTAAGACCATGTTTCCTAACCATTTCCAATAGCTAACTGATTCATGTCTGCATCTTTCTCTCCATACCTGCTGAGACATATCTTCTGGTAGAGCACCAACGCCCACTGCAGGGGCCAGCACAGCCCATTCTCGAACCAGTTCTGGCAGCGGAACACGGGTGACAGGCAGACGGCTGCCGTCACATAACTCGACGATCCACACTCCCCCAGGTAAGACAGGAGAAGGCCCGACCCGCTGCTCTCGCTCACTGCGTACAGTCTTCCTGCTGGCTGTCTGTAGCGAATGTAGCGCACGGCCTCACGCAGATCCGCAGGGTCGCCGAACTGCTGCAGTTTGAGGGTGGTGAGCGGGGCGTTGTTGTGGCCGCGGCGGTTGAAAACCGCTGGCAGGTAGCCATGGGACAGGGCCGCTTCACACAACTGTAGAAAAAGAAGGTAAGAAAGAAAGAAATTAATAAATAAGAGGATGTCCAAAAATGTGTAAATTCAATGATGCCTTAAGCACAACCTTAACCAAATGGTCAACTCTCCAAAGACATGAAAGGCCAAGGGGGATTTGGTGTACCCAACCTCTAGTGCCATCACTGATCATCTGTAGTGCACCCTGTCTCCAAATGGTTAAATCCGACTTCTTGTGTGTCCTCGAGGCCAGTGAAGGGGAACATGGTGTCCCCCTCACAGGCTACAGTACAAGATATTATCTTCTCTAACATTGCACTGAATCATCAATCAAAAAAAATACATTTGGCTCAATAATGACTGAAGTAACGTTCCCCCGGGCCTCTTGCAAAAAACATTGCAAATTTTTTGACCGGTATCTTCGCTATCCCATTTCAAAGGCCTCCAAATGCAAAGTCAAACAAATCATTTCCTCAATGGAGCAGCGACAGGATGAACCTTCTTATTGACACGTATGGTTCTGACGTTCTCCGAGCAATTCAAGACACCCAGAAACATTTTGTATCAACCTGAGACATCACTGGAACATCATCAGCCTCTTCCTTTAACTCTAGATGATTTAAGTCAATGGGATTCAAGGGGAACACATGAGAGAGCGAAGAGTGAAAGTGACGATACATTTCAAATGAGTATGTATCACTTAAGTTCAATTTCCCCTCCCAAAGATATTGAGATGGATGATGATATACTTCACAATTTAGACTCCACGAGAGATCTGGAGCAGAATGATTAATGTTGTGCCTGAGATTAAATCAGGTGAAATGAGAGTTAAGTGGCGCTGACCCGGTTATGCCTGCCTGCTCAGATATTAATGCAGCTGCACAGTGTAAACTGTCAACACAAAATGTGCCGATGCACTGGGTGTCATCGACACGTTGTTGTTGTCTATTTGTTTTCAGGATTATTCAAAAAGTAATGGACGGATTCAAAGATAGGTCTTGATAACAGGTGATAACGGGACTTTTTTTTTTAGACGATTTTTCACCATTGCGACTTTACATTTTGAGTCATATCTTCACGAATGCATAACATTTTTTAAAATAGGTAGGTCAGATGGAGGTGGCAATGCAAGTTTTAGATGAAACAGTGTATAGGCAGGGACGTTAGCGGAGGTCTGTCCTCTCTTGAGTGCTCTTGTTTGTTAAGTGTCACCTAGTGAGGGGGAATTCTCCAGATCCAAAGATACTGTAAAGGCTGGTTCTGTTACATTATTCGTCGCCAAAACTTTTTGTTTGCAAGTCAAGCAATGGCTCATGACCACAGAGGAATATTTTTTGGGGGAGAATCTGTTGAATTAATAAACTGATATATGTCCGTTGTACATGACACATGCGGCTTTCACCAAACACTGGTCCTGGCCACTTCAATCACGAGATCTTATTTTATGAGATTTATATGGATAACTAAAAAAAAGTCAAGCAACTTTGCCTTTGTTCTACACCAAATCTGTACACACTAGGTTTCTGGCCGTATGTCATGGTGAGCTGTGTAGTTTTGTTGAGCTGATAACCTTGCCGGTGCAGTGATACATTCCTTTAGCAGGGACTCCAGACGCTGGAGTCAGCATTTCGTCTCCTCTCCCCTCTTCACAGTAACAATGACAGACATAAATACAAAAGGGCCCCTGGAGTTCAACAATAGTAGTGAAAGATATGATCCGTTTCTGTGAGACCTCCACTAGTGTCAAACAAACTTCAGCAGCTTCATCGGGACATGTTGCCACGAATCAAGTTAAATTAAGGATGTTACTCGATTAAAAGTCTTTACGAGGCAACAAAGCGTCTCACTGCATTGCTCCATCTTCTTTTCAGGTCAACAGTTTGTCTAAACACTCTCCATCAGGCATGTGACTAGTGCCAGAAATGGATTTGCTCTTTGAGGTTGGATAAATGCAGGAACAGGGCAATTTGTTGCAGAAATAAGGGGGGGGGGGGGGGGGGGGGGGGGGGCTGGTGTTTCCTTTTGTAGAAAATAGAATAGAATCATTGTTTTGTCCTAAAGCACCCTGCAGCATTATACTATTTTTTTCTACTACTATTTGCAGTTTTCCAACTAATAATTGTATGAACCCTAAATATAGTTAGATAAACAGAGGTTTCATCAGGAGAAAAACAGCAGATACTTTATAGACATTTCTGTTTCCTTGCTTCCATCCAACATGACAACAGTGCTGAAAAAGAGTGGTGAATTTAAAAGCTATGGTACACTAGATATGGAGTGTTGTGAAGTCTTAGAAATACTGACAAAATAATGGAATTCAGGAAAAATAAATTGTAGCTGTGAGACAGACTTTTGCTGAGTTTCAAAGTGATAAGCATCACATATGCATTAAAGGTGGAGTGTAGCTATGAATAATTCAAGATAACGCCACAGAAAAAACATCAAGAAGTCCCGACTCCCAACAAATTTTCAAGGTAGATCCTCTTCCCGAAGCCTCCACACAATGTGTATTTTGTCATAGAGGGTTTATTTCATTGGTCTTTTTGTGTATATTCTACGATAAATGAGTCTATACTATTGTGGCCACAGACAGGAGCGCTGCCAAATCCTGATGAGCAGATCGCCAGGTAGGGCAAGACACTGATGTTGGAAAAAGTGGGGGAACCAATTTGTACGAGTGGGAACATTTCTTCCGAGTCCCCTGCGTCCACATTGCAAAACATGCAAAACGCACGTGAACACATTCAATCTAAGCTGAAATTCATCATTGGCCCTTTTTTTAAAACCAAGAAAATAAGATGACTGTGTTGTACTGCAGACTGCCCCCTGAATGAACAGTCTAGCCACAGTGCATCAACACCAGGCTGTAAAATTCACAAAGAGATGGGAGTGCCAAATATGCTCTCTCAGACATTAAAAAGTGAAAAGCATGGTCTGAAAAACAATTATACGCCATATTGTAGAGTGAATTACACATAATGCACAGATGATATTATCCTCCGTATCGGGAATGAAGGAATAAACATGTGTGCCAAATGAACACTGAGTAAAACACTAAATGAACTAATGGTTTGATGTAAGTGTCTTCATTTCTAAGTCTCTCTCATATGAATCGGTCTAAAAAAAGAAGCAAAAGACAAACCAGGAGTAAAAATATGAATGATTTAAGAGGATATGGCTGGTTTATAGATTCTTCACTTCCTGAAACATGCTGTGCAAAAGAGACAAGACCACGCACCCCAAAATGAATACATTTCCTTTTCTGTTTCTTCTCTGTGTCACAGATATGGACCCACGTGTCCGTCCGCCCACACAAACATGACCTCTTCTTATCCGTCGTTCCCACACACATGCTGACTTGTTCATGCAGAGTGAAAATCCCCAGTGACAGAGAGAAGAGATCTTAATTGGTTTATATCCCTTGTGGTGCCTCTGCCTCCTGCCCTCCCAAGCATAACAGGCTGACAGCCTCACAAACACAACTCTACCCTGATGATGGCCCAGAAAAAGGGGCACAGATCGGTCTGAATGTGACAGTCCCTTGTCATCTCTCCTTCATCACCGTTTCTTCCCACTATTCCGCCTCTTTTTTTTTTTAATCATCCTCTGTCAACATTTATCCAATCCAGATTTATATCAGACACATTCATGTTTTGTTGGGAGTATCCAGTTGTTGCACGCTTGTTATTTCTGACACGGAGCTGACAGGAAGCCGGTGACAAGTTTCCACACAGGGCAAACTGTGTGAAATGAAATGAGCTAGCACGGCGCCGGGTGCCCAGAGTGAAGCCAGAGCCAACGGGCATTCATGTGGAGCAGAGTCACTCTCCCGGCGGCCCCTCGAGTCAATCGATGCTTTGTAATCCCTCAGTCAATTACCTCGGCCGGTGTATTGAAAGAGCAGCTGAAAGACTTCAGCCTGCTCTTTTTCTTTTTCTTTGGACCACTCTGCTTTTTTTCTTCACTCCGAGTTTTTGCCCTTTTTGAAACTCAAGTGATTGCCTCTCCTCAAATGACGATTATTGATTTACCAAGTCTTCTTCACATGATTTTATCTGACACATGGACTATATGTTCTTGTTCAAATACATTGTGCAAATGGAATTTTTTCTGTGCGGGGATCAAATGTGTATCATGCATGTCTCTGAAGATGAAATAGATTTCCTGTTATTGCTTATTATTCCTTTTTTATTTTGGCCATGAACATGGCTCACTTCTGCTCATTGAAAGTGTGTAGAAATTATACTGTTTGTGCAATGAAAAATATTGCAGCTGCAGTCATTTTCATCCAGCTGATGTATGACTGGACTGAGCAGCTACAAGGATCATGACTTAAGATGCATCTCTATGTGATGGCATCCTGCCTGTCAATGAAATGGATACAGATGGCTTTTTGTGAGTGAGCAAGGCTTTAGAAGCATCGTGCTCGTAGACACTGGATCTTCAGGTTCCAATTCAGTCCTGCTCATGGCTGTATATTCAAACACAAGTATCTGATGGAGTCAATGTACGCAGTGAAGTCCACGCGGGACATCGATTACCTTTAACACATTTCTAGTGATTTTCCCAAAGGAGTTGGGGATGATGAGGAGAATCGGACTGGTGGAGTGACTTGAAGTCCTGCGTCGCTTCTGGTAAGATGGCACTGCCCAGTCCAAGGCCACCAGCCCGTCGTCGCTCAGCTGCAGGTTGTCCCGCACGAACTGCACCGGGGTGTCGTGCGGCCAGCACGCCTCGTACGCGCTCTGCAGGAGGGCGCAGGCCCGCCACGTCCAGCCGACACACGGCGAGTGGTGACTGAAAGTCCGGCAGTGCTTCAGGAGATAGTTGGCCAGCGCGGACGGTTTGCAGATGAGCGCCACGCCGCGGGCTCTCTCGCCCTGCGCGGCGCCGGCTCTCCCGGCGCGGTCCGCCGCCGCCGCCTGCAGTGGAACCCCCGGTCCTCGAAGCAGCGCGTCCGGGGGGCTCTCGGCGGCGAAATAGTTGAGGCTTGGCCACATCAAGACCACCAGGATCGCAATGCACAGAGCCACCAGCCATTCCAGCATTGGCGCGGTTAGGGTAGGCGAGCGGAACGAGCTCAACGCCTTCCAACTATTCAAAGTGCAACGTGTTCATAAATGAGAGGAAACAGTCAATGGAGACATGCTCAGTCTTGCAGAGTGCGTCCTGGGGTTTTTTTTTCTTAATTGGTGACCCTCCCTCGCCCCAGCGCCAAGGCGCACCAGTCCCCTCGTTGTAGCCGGCGCGCGGTCTCCGTTACGCAGCGTTTTGCAGCTCACGCCGAACTCGACGTCATGTTTCCAATCCTTCACGAACGACGCCAGTGTGTCATTGTTGTCTCACCGACTTGACCGAGCTCAACAGCTGGGAGCGCGAGAAACGTCCGCGAGCAATCAGCCGCCGACGCAGGGCACGCCTCCCCCATCCCATCGCGTCCGGCCCTCCTCCGGGGCAGCAGGTGCTGCGTGCGCGCGAGGACCGTTGCCGTTCGCCTTATTTTACAAAATTACTTCCAGTGCGAATATTGCAAGGAGGTAACTTCATTTTGGTCTCTCTCTCCCTCTCTCTCTCTCTCTCTCTCCCTCTCTCTCTCTCTCTCCCTCTCCCTCTCTCTCTCTCCCTCTCCCTCTCTCTCTCCCCCACACGCACGCGCGCCACAGACAGAAGGAGATCCGGTAGTGGAAGTGTAAAGCGCATGGTCATTATCTCATCCGAGGGAATTCGTTCGGAATGAACCTTTCTCGGCAACGTGCGCACTGTGACCGTGTGTTTGGAGAGACATAGAGACAAACGAAGCTTCAGAAGTGGAGTCACCAACCTGCAGTGAGAGGCACAGCTTTTTGTTTTGTGTGCGGATCATGTGAAATAATATGAGCTGTTAGGCGGGTCTCAGTTTCAACTTCAGCCTTTGTTTGGTTTCTGGTTTTTTGAAACAGTCAGGAAGAAAGTAGGCCATGGCACAGTGAACATCCAGGTCGATTCCCGCGTGTTACATTTATGTGATGTGATAACCTCCTCTTTGCTATTTCCGTCGCCCTCACCTCTTCATACCGTCTACCAGAGTCCACTGGGATTAAAACTGTTCCTTTACATAGAATATTCATTCATGATTAAAGCAAAAGAACAAGAAAGCACAAGCCTCTTCTCTGCAAATGAAACATGTTGGGAGGCAAATAGAGATCACTGTCTACAGAGGAGTCTTCCTCTCTGTGTGTGTAGGGCATTTGAGCGCAAGGTAAAAAAACCCCAACATTTTCTTTCACTCACGATATTGTAAGTTTCACATTCTGAGGTTTAACACATAGTTGTTATTGTACATTACTCAAAAGATCCAGCAATATTCGCCCGGCATATACATCAATGAGTCACCAACAGACGTTGGTTCTTCTGCCCATGGAAGGTTGATGGGTTTTTCATGGAACATGAGCTAGGCCATCTGTATTTCACGAGCATGTTTTCTGCACTCTTTTAACAGATGGCAGCGTAGCCGCCGAACACAAATTGATGGCAGTGTGGAGCAGAGGTGTGCGCAAGCGAGAGCAAACCACGCCAAATGGGAAAAGGCAAGACGGTAGATCACTGTGGGATTTGTGCCAATTTCCAATGCCTCACCGCTCCCGTGGATTAGTCAGTGGAACATGGTTAACAAGTGGCAGAGTAGGGGATGCCAGGCCAGCGAGCAGAGAATGAAGACGGACGTGTGTCACCTCAGAGACACGTTGAATGGCAGAGTGGATCAGCTCTGCACCGCAGATCCACATGGGGGAAGTTGGTTCTTTGGGGTTAGGCTTCCAAACACTGTTAGAGTCAAAGAGGCAACAAACAACCTTCGTGCCCATAGTGGTTCCAGGTGGAATTGTTGTTTGGTCACTGTCGTGAAGATGCTGCAGTCGCAAGACGTTGGTCAGGACGCAGGTACTTTTCCTCAGAGCTCCTGAGGAAGTTGTTAGAGTCAATTTGGAGAGAACGGAGGAGGTAAAGTGAAACTTTCACAAGGTTGTACTGATTTGGCGAACTGGCACATGCAACTGTCCAATGCAGAAAACAACCATAAAAATTCAAAATTAAACAAAATCGTCCAGTAGTATTAATAAGTAGGCTGGTTGTTTTACTTACTGATAGTAGAAAGACGACAAACTGTATGTTGTTTCTTAAGCCTCTCAAATCCCGGCGCTCTCTCCACCAGAGTGAATGCCCGTCCGAGGTTCCCTCTTTAGTATGTCTTTTTCTGCAATAACAGAGAGACATAAAGGCTGATAGGGGACCAATATAAGTGTGCATGGTGTCATTTATCTAGCACCGTTAAATTGTGTAATCAGTTTTAACAAGTTTAAGCCAAAAAGTAGTTTATTTCCGCTTACGTGAGATGTATGTGCACTTAATTCCTAGAAATGTTCTTTACATTGGGCAAATTCAATGCTCTCAGAGTCACAGGGAAACTCGCATCAAACACTGTTTTGATTTCCTGGAAAATGTACTGAAACATGCACCTGACTGAGACATGTGGTGATAATATCCTAATCCAACGGGAATGGAAGAATAAGGGAGAACAACCTTTGGCTCATGAAGCAGAGACAGATGTATTCAGAGGCGACAGTTCATCTGGGAACCTGCTGGGGCTGGATTCTCTTAAATGAATTGTCATATAGACCTTGACATAATCTAATTCAACCTAGAGGTAAATGAATGAAAGCAACCAAAGGGGGAGAGATAATTGGCTGGGTATTAAAAATGAGACATCCCTTGCACTGGGCCTTGGCAACTGTATATCCCATTCTGTGTTCTATGTATAAAAGTGAATGCAAGGTTGCACATCATTTCTGTTAAACACTTGTTTTATTATCATCCCCTTAAACCATGAAGTACAAAATGCGTCTCGTACTGACTGTAGTTAAATATCCCATGTTACTGATCTAATTTGTGATGACCTTATATGTTTTCATTCACAAAGGATTCTATTTCTATTTTTCACTGATCTTTGTGCCAAAGTCCAAAAGCCAAAATCAAAGGCTGGTTTCTTCCAAATATCTGCATTTCCCTGAAAAGATAAAGTCTGCTGTGAGCCCAGATCAAAGTTACCCAGATGCAGTCTCTGTTCCAACAGTCATTGATCCCAAAAAGGTCACGGAGGGTTGAGAAACAAGGAAAACAATAATACATTTTGCATCGATGAGGAGGACATAGGTCAACCAATCAACATAAACCCAAATCAGAAAGCAGCGCAGACGCTGTACCTCGGCACAACCCAGTCAAAGATCATGGTCAATGTGAAAAGCTGCGGAAACAAAAGGTTTTCTCAAAACTAACAGTCACTGCTGTCCTGCCTTTGAAAACATTGACCCTCATCTTGTTATTCATTGACAACTGAATAAGGCCCGCAAAGAATCATGGGGTAGGAGAAATACAAAG
This sequence comes from Scophthalmus maximus, assembly GCF_022379125.1. Classification (NCBI taxonomy): domain Eukaryota; kingdom Metazoa; phylum Chordata; class Actinopteri; order Pleuronectiformes; family Scophthalmidae; genus Scophthalmus; species Scophthalmus maximus. The sequence continues at coordinate 15,324,917 of NC_061525.1, forward strand.
GTGGAGACAATAGATGCTGAAAAGATGGTCTCTCACATACCTTTAGAGGGGTTCATCTATATTTAAATGAACAGATCTGAATTAGAATCTGTAGGGTTAAGGTTTGGAGGAATATGTGGTCCTTAAATGAAACAGAAACGTGTTAATGCAAGAACACATGACTTCATGACTTTTCCAATTGTGAGAGTAAGATGAAAGGAAGGGCCTAACCCAGTTATTCTACCCAAGATGGTAAAAGCACACACACACACACACACACACACACACACACACACACACACACACACACACAAACGCACGCACGCAAAAAAAATTATGCTTTGACTTGCTAGATTTTCCCAGGAATGCTGACAGAATAGTACTGGGCTGAAAATGTAGACATAGCCATAGCCTTTCTCTTTCCCGACGATATTCAATGAAAAAAGTCTCCTGGCTGAGATTCTGCCGAGATGTACAGTTCTTCACTGGGACAGCGTATGGGTACAATGAGTAACAGGATGTAAATAGAAGAAAAAACAAAAAAAAGATTTGTTGGACATTTTGGGAAAGAGTTATGAAAAGATCAAAACCAGGTGCTACAGCCAGGAGCCAATTATCTTATCTCAGATTAGCGTAAAGACTAGATCATTATTGACCAGAGGAGGAGTTATTTCTCATCATTAAAAGCTTTACCTTGAAAGTGAAACTTGAATTTAGTTTCATGAAAGTGTAACATAAATCCACATCACAGCTAAACCTGTAAGCCTTTGCATGCTGTCAGAAACTCCTGTAAGTTAACAAACTGTACGCTTGGTATCAATCTTCTCTCATAAATCCCAACAGTTTTCAATATGTCTATTGTAACTGTATATTCCGCGTGAATGGATTTGTGTTTTAGCACGTTCCTAACCTGGCGACCTCTGACACACTGAATGTGTGACATCAGTAAGCAGCAGATTATCAAATTAACAATGACAATCTGAGAGAAAAATGCTTTGTTGGAGTTACTAAGACAGCACAGGAGCAAGTAGAAGAGAAGGAGTGAAAACGGGGATGACAATGGAAGCAAGGAGAGGAGGACAGGGAGCATTTGGTGCAGCATCATGACAAATGGTCAACTATTCCTCTTCAACATTTAAAATCTTATTCTACTTGCCTCATCCACAGGGAAGCTGTGGTCATCAGGGAGGACGGTCAGTAAATTGAATGTTGAGATTCAAAAGTTCTATGACTGTAATTCAGGGCAACGGGAGCAACATCGTGGCTCAGACCCGGTTTTGCTATTCTCAAGGCTGATGTTTGATTGCTTTAGGGCTAAGCTTACTGTAAGTGGACACTTCGACGTCCCACCCAGGTTATTGCAGGAGGAGAGGCGCGTCAGCAGCTCGCCTCACGCCCAACCTCTGTAACTGCAACCATATGCAGAACTCATGTTGTGAGTTGGCTTTAACTATTTCAAACATCGCAATCTCTTTCATGCGGTGTTACAGTACATGTCCTCCCTCTGAACCTTGCCTATGACGTGGGTCGTGCATTGACGGTAGCGTTGACTGAGTCATAAGCACGATCAAACAGATGTGTCCACTTTAGTCTGCGAGCATTGCCGGGCAAACAGAAAACGAATCCAAGCGAATGTCTCCAGTTTCATGCACTTGCTCCAGTAAAATAAATCACATTTTGAATTTAGAGCGTAAACACTATATACAAAATATACAGTGTATCAAGTCGACTGCAGTTATTTAAATTCACAGGCGGCAACATCCAACCACAACTTTGCATCACTGCCGTCTTGCACATATCAGCTCATGACCACATCCTCAGGAGCGACCTTCCTGTCCCATTTAAACTTCCTGTGACACGGAAATTTGCATTCCGGCAGAGGCATAAAAAGCCTACGGTGCAACTGTTTTATCCCCTGATGGTGTGTAAAGAGCCACGGCCTTTTAAGCCATCGAGGGAACGACTGAAAACTCAGTAAGATCTTTTAAAAGCGACTCAGGGAAATGTCTTTAAAAACGCAGCAAATTACACTTTGCACTTTGAACTATACTTTTTTATGGAGAGCCTGAAGTAAGGTCTGTGGTTAACACAAGCTCAACATTTTGTATTTATTTTTTATTGAATGATGTAAAACAAATCAGTAAATACATAACTCTTGCTAACAAGTGGTTAAATGAGATTACAGAGGTTGTGGCAGCGACATTAGATCGCGCTGAACACAATCAACGATTTACTGACAAGTTTGCCATTAAAGCCTCATTGTGATTACACTCGAGCTCTTCCAAAGTATTAATACATTTTTTGGGGGGAGGCTTTTGCAGGAGAGGTAAGCACACACCAAATCAACTTACCATTGGGAAGTGGCAAGAGGCTTAGTAGTGGATGCAACAGAGGTGTAGTTTGTTTGTAGCCTAACATGATATATTTTTCTTCTAGGTTTCAAAAATCATAGAAGATTATCTTGCTGAACAAAATGTGTAAGTATGATGAATGTTTGTTCGTCACAAAAGGGTTATTTTCTGCATCAGTCCAAAAGTCAATGGAAAAATCGCTTCTGGCTTTTTTAATATGTGGAGGATGAGGGCCGTCATCCCTGCAGGAGAAAATAAAACAGAAAAGAACAAATCTTAAAAGAAACAGAAAGCAGCAAATGAGAAGAGCAACAAGAGAGAAGCAAGAAAGTCATTCATGCACAGAGAGAGATATCACCGGATGATTAGGTAGTAGAAATAATTGGGACAAAACATGTTGAGAATTATGCAGATGTCCCCTTTGATAACTGCCTCTTGACCTTCTTCTCAGGACAGCTGAGTGAGCTGCCTCTTGGAAAATAGATTAGATGAAGACTAGCAAGTCTGCCAATAAATCAACTCGAATAAAAGATATAAGAAATGTCATAATGTGAAAAATTCATCAAACATTTGAACTCTCAGCATGAGGTCAAAATCTATTTGGAGTTTTACTTTTTAAAATGTACTGGCAGTTTCTGATATCATCTTAATTGACTCGTTAGGATTATGAGTCAGAATATCAGATGTCTCCTAATGTGTGGTTCTTGGCTCAGCTTTATTTGAGTAAAAAGAGAACAAGTCAAAACATGTCAAGTTCCAAACTGGCAGCAGAATGGAGTGTTGATTTCTATTGGGAAAAATGTGTTTTAATTTTAGTTCACCACTTTCTTTGGTATCTGCATTGTGATCATTAGCACAAGATCATTGAGATTACAGGAAAAGTTAAAAAGTATATGCCCACGATTCTGTAATCCACTGCAGAGGTTATTTCTTTTGCGTCCACAGTATTTCTACTGCAGGATTCGGAGAACAGCCAGCTCAGGTTTTCACGTCGTCACTGTGACCTCGGGGTGCCGTCGGTACAGAATAAGTCCAGAAGAAAGAAAAAAAATGTTTGAACAACTGCAAAAGAGCTGTCAGTGGAGCGAATGATTTAAAATCCTATGTCAGCTCAGGTGTGATGTAGTGAGGCAGCCAGCCAGATGATTGTTCAACAGATATCCCCCCTATTACCTCTCATGCATCAAATCTTCGTGTTGTACAGGGACATTTGCGGTGCATTAATGGAAGGACGTGATTCCAGTGTCTGATTCCAAACCTTGCCATGAGTTCCTGTTGCCTGAATCAAGACCTGCAGACAAGTAGGTCAGTAAATCTCTCAGGGACCTTTTATCATGAAGAAACGCCTCATGAGCTAATAATGCCTCATTCACCCACAGTGCAATGAAAAGCAACAAATGTCTTCAGAGGATTTTATTGATATACGGTGACAGGTTTTTTTCTTCGTTGTGGTGTAGTAATAATAATATACTGTGTGTAAAAAATATTCAAAGTAATAGTCTCTGGCCGTTACTAGGGTTAAAAAAGAATTTGTAGGGAGAAACACTATAACATGTTGGTGGATGGTCATACAACTCCCACAAAACAAGGCACAAAGTGAAGGTGTTTATTGACATTCACAGTGTTTATAGACGTAGTTTATAGTGTCATGGAAGTGCCACTATAAATATTCAGATCTCCGCCTAAGCAGTCCATGTGCCATCTGTTATAGTTCCCCTCTGCACTTTCATCAAAGGTTATAATAATCAAGCAGAGGGGAACTGTGGTGCCATTCTTACAGGGCGATGGTCGCTGAGGGGGCATTTGGATGCGACATCCAGAATCGCGATGTGCAGGTTACCATGGTGACATACCACACTTTTAAAGGCAGCCACCTACTGTGCCCGGCACTGGGAAGTCAGCTTAAAAATGCAGTCCCCACACTAATTCCACCATTTCAGGACTAAAGATAATATCACTTACAGGATAAGTCGATCTACGATGGTGGTGTTGGAGGGCACTTGCGATATCAAACAGAGGGAGCTTGATGCTTGATGCTCACCACTGTAAACCTATACCTTTTGTCACTGCAGCATATGCAATCAACAAGAGGGCACTTGCGATATCAAACAGAGGAAGCTTGATGCTTGATGCTCACCACTGTAAACCTATACCTTTTGTCACTGCAGCATATGCAATCAACAAGATGAAAGCCAATCCCATGTGTCTATACTGGATCTCATCCAATTACAACTGAGCCGCTTCGGTAAACCCAGGCTGCTTTGTTTGTATTACATGGATGGTCACTCTCTTTGAGCTTCATAGCCGGGCAGGTTCTATTTGAGTGTGCAGTGTGTGTGTGTGTGTGTGTGTGTTGTGTCCTTTGCGCCAGTACAGTAAACATGACCCCTCAGCTCTTACAAAGAAGAAAGACTTGATGCAGGGACAGTAACTTGGTTAAAGGTTGCCTGATGTAAACACTGACGTATTGTGCAGACCAAATAAACCAGGTCTTCTGTCAATCCATAACTGGAAACGGCATGGTGCCCTCAGGACAGAGCAAATCAACGCACGCAGTTGGTCCATGTCATTGATTCATTTATGTTGTATTATCAATAATTTATTTAGTGTTTGAATCCACATTGAATCTTGATCAATATGACAATCTTGACAGAAATTAACAATCTGATTACAGCAGTTGTTTTATCAGATTTTTTTTAACATTACACATCACACTGAGAGTTGTATCTCGTGTCTCTGTGATGGTTTGGTTTTTGGTTTTACTATTCAGTTATCCTATCCATATTTTCTATTTCCCCCCCCCCCCTCTTTTTGCTCAATTATAATATGGTTAACATCCTACTTTCAACCTCTTGACCATGCTTGACCGTCTGTAGAAATCCTCAGCTCTTTTAAAAATACCAAACCTAAATTGGAATATGACATTAGTCCTGTGACTGTCGCCAATGAATCACTTGATTTGCCATCCTTTTCTGATTTGATCATAGTGTGCAAACACAGAGCCCAGATAACAGCATGTTGCTCTGAAGGTGAATGATAAGAGCATGTGTAGCTTTACAGAAAACCTAATATGAGACTTTACTTAACCTGACATTTGTCCATAGAACACTGAGCTGTGAACAAAGAGGGGCAGAGATGGGATTTGAGCTCTGATACCTTTCAGTTCACGCTTTCATTCACGATTTTCCAACAGCTTTAGGAAAAGTGGGTCATGTTTTTATTTTGCATTGTTTGGACCATTGCACCTTGAATGATCCCGACTCATTTTTCTTTGTTTTTCCTCTCAGATTTTTTTGTAAATGTCTGGACACCAGTTAAACTAGTGAAGTTTGAACCCCTCCCGTGCACATCCCCAGACATTTGTTCTGTGACAGTTCACGGTGTGCTCTTCTTGAAATAGCACCAATGACGTCATCAGTGAATAGTAGGAAGGAAGTCCGGGCACAAAAGCATCAGTGCCCATAGGAAATGGCCTTTAACGGAGTCTCATACAACAATAGAGCCACACATGCCCATCCCATGCCAACATTGATGTGATACAGGACAAACAACAATCAAAGCCTATGTGGCCACTTTGCAGCCAGCGGAGGATCTCACCGAAAATGTGGGCAGCGTTGAAGCGTAGTGTATTAGATTATGTCCTTTAGTCCGGCATCCACAATTGCACTAACATACAAGTCCAAAAGTAGTGCAGATAGTAAAAATACACATTGGACAGCAGAATTGTCTCTTTCAGGTAGAGTCCGACCAACAAAGTATATCGGTTGGCCGATATTATTATTATCAACCGATATGTTTAGAGCCCGAGCCTTGAAAAGTTTATTTATGTTTACATTTTAGGTAGAAATAAATGTTTTTTCTTAATTCAAGTTCTATTTATTTGGTTGTATTTGTCATTTTTATTAGTTTTTTCTATCTTAAAGCCTATGGTTAAACTCAAATATCAACATGCAGTGGATTTGAACGCTTTCTCTGCACATCACATTCGTAATGGTGAGCATCTGAAGCTCTGTGGGATGGAGGAGGTTGACTAACAACACACATTCAAACTTCCCAAAGGGAATTGAGCTCAATGATACTGGATTTTTCAATTGGACACATCTAACAAATCATTCACTCACAAGTTAGCCAGCCTGCTTTCTGGGTTGTCGCTCTTTCATATTCATGCCAGCAAATTATAGCATCTGTCACTGAGGCCTGTGTGTCGTTCCCACATGGATTTGCATGCAACTTAAGGTCTAAAAAAACAAACACTGAAACACTGTGTAGTTGTCGATACAAAGCACAAGCAAAAATGCACTCCACTGCAACAGTCACCAAGGTTGACAAGGCAACTGTTGGCATCCTGCCTTAGTAAATAATATTTCCTGGTAACACTACAATGCACATTCGGTCTCCTCTGCTCTCTTTTACACACTCACACACACACACACACACACACACACTCACACACACACACACACACACACACACACACACACACACACACACACCATGCACTGCAGTTCTCATAAGTGAATAGACCAAGCACAAAGCCATGCACTGAGAAGATAATCCTACCATGTGTGCATGATATGAGATTTAATTTTATATTGAATTATATAACCCCCTGTCTGTTCGTTTGTTAGCTCCGCCGAGGAGGTTGTTTTCACCCCTGACCGTCTGTTTGTTTGTTTGTCTGTCAGAAAAATTACATAAAAACTACTGAATGGACTTTTACGAAACGTGGTGGAAGGAAGGGGTTGGGGGATATTAGCCCAGGTGCCCCACAAGGCACTTAACTATTTTTGTGAAGGTTTTTCAGTGTCGTAGCTATTCTCCACAGGGGGTTTTGAGGGTCATGGTTAGGGGATATTAGCCCTGCAGGGCAGTAGGGTTAGGTTTAGAAAAAGGGATTAAAAAGCTTTAAAACATACAAATTTGGTGCAGATCCAGGACTGTAGCAGACATTTTTACTGATTTCCCAGGGAATGGACCTTGATGAAAAATATCTGTCATATTAAGGGGAATGGAATCTAAGACTGTGTGGCTTTATTGAATTTTAAGGGGACTGTTGGGCCGTTCTAGTATTACTGTAATATACAGCTCAGAAAACAGTATTTATCCTACTGTCCACTTTGATCTTATTTTGTATTTTGCAGGCACAGGAAAATAACACATCAAGGTTTTAATATAATGTGGTCGGCTGTTGTGTGACAGATGGATGGATGGATGTTTGTATGTATGACAGAAAAAAGAAAAGTGTGTAATTCCTCTGAGCTGGAAAGTGAAAACAGCGAGACAGAGAATTAAAACACAGGGTCATTTGGACTTCAGCATCCACTGTTCAGATGAAGGAAACAGCAACAGATATTCCCAAAGAGTCTCATCTTTCCTTTCTTTTTACATCCTGGTTGACTTCACAGTGTTTAACACTATAACAACATGAAACTCAGGTTAAAATAAATCGGTGAAAATCAAGCACCTGGTCCTTTTTAGTAGGAGCTCAGTATTCAATTAAATTTTTTGTCGTTATGGAGATGTCCCCTACACTAAGGGTGAGTTTGTTTAATAAGCTGTTATTCAAAGAACCATTTATAATATATAGTATGGAAATAACAACAAGAGAATAAATAATGAACGCATAACAGAAAAAAATAATATTGGCTCTATGAAAATGCCAAATAGCCCTGTCGTGCTACTTCAGACCCTGTCATGCTATTTCTCTGATCCTTAGTTTCACTTACACAATACATATCATTATCATGTAAATGAAAACAGTTCTTTGAAAAATAACATGAGCCAATTTTACCTTCTTTTTTTTTGTTTACAGTAAACGTTGACCACCATATAATTATGACTCAATATTATTTATTTGTATGATGCTGTGAGGATATTCCATCAAAGTTTAGTATTTTTGATAAAAGGATTTCTACATCAGACTAATGCCCTTCATAATAGTTAGAGAAAGTGAGCTCTCTTTCCCAAAATAGAAGATGAAGTCAGCTGGAGTGTGTGTGTGTGTGTGTGTGTGTGTGTGTGTGTGTGTGTGTGTGTGTGCGCGCGTGCGTGCGTGCGTGCGTGCGTGTGTGTGCGTGCGTGCGAGAGAACATCCATTCTAATTAAAAGACATGGACACTGGAAACCTCATACATATTACCACAACAATGACACCTGCTAAATATTCATGCACTTGTGCGTCGAATATTTGGATGCGGCGGAGGAACAGGTGCTCATTTATATACTCATTTTCATACTGTAGCTGTGGACCTACTGTGCACTGACAACATGTCACATACTGTGCGACCTTACTGTTGGGTGTTTTCGGGCATCCTATTTACGTGTGGACCAGGATCATCTATATACACAAATCCACTCACATTCTCCAAAAGTTTCAAAGAAGAAGCACCGCGTTTTCCTCTCACACTCCACCTCTTTAAGTGATGGCTGCCGGAGAGAACACATGATATTGTGAAATGAGATCATATTTCTCTGCATATGAAAATGAATCGGCAAAAACGTTTTCGCCCATTGACAGGCATTACTGGAGTAGTGCCCCATTCATAGTCAACAAAAACAATCATTTGAGAATTAACCTCTGTGAAAGAATATAAATTCTCATAACCTACATGTGTACAATTTATTTTTTTCAATTACATGATATCTTTATCAATCATGTTTTCTTTTCTTAACTGTGTATATTCTACAATTCAGTTACTGTTAAAATGGTGTCGTAGTAGGTTATTTGAAAGCCTGCATACGGTAGTACTGCTATGATCTGCAGCCCATTCTGTGGGACTGACACAGATCTAACCCTGAATGACACGTGAAGGGTGCGTTCTGAAAAAAACACGTCTTGGCTGATGCTGGTAAATCCTTGTGAGTTTGAGCCACAGAGGTCGAGGTAATGAACTGGAAATAAGCTATAGTTCACTAAGAGCTCTATTCACCGTGGTCAATGGCCCAGACATCCTCTGTCCTGCAGCGTCTCTAAACAGCATGATAAGGGCTCCATAATTAGGGAGACGGATAGTGGGGGAAAACTAATGGACACACAAAACTGACATCCATTAACAGGCTTTCTTAGGGCTGCTGTTTTTGATACAGTATAGGAAAAACACGCTCTCCTTCCTATTCGTCACTGCGTTCACATGAGCAAATGGACTCTGGAGTTTGAACTATGTCGTTATGTTGTGACAATGTTTAAAAATGAATCAAAGAAGTCCAATAAATATGCAATTACTGCAGACATGGTAAAACATATTCACTTGCAGCATTATTTCCAAAGCATATCAGTTGAGAAAATGTCCTGCAGTGGAAAGCTACTGCTGAATAAATAAATGTTTTATCTTGTTCCTTGTAATAATTCAGTCAACCTCATTTCCACATTAAGTATATTCAGGACTAGCAGGACACCGGAAGAGGACATTTATTGAACGGTGTCTGAGGTGGCTGCAGTGCATTGACAACATCCCAGGTCTGCAGCTCTCCTGCAGAGAGCCAGCTGGGTGTAGGTTCACACAGTTGGAGGATTTGTGAAAGTACTGTCTTACATTAAAATGAAGAATTTCACCCTTTTGAGACAAGTCTATCAATTTTGACGTGTTTCATGGTTTTAACATGTAAGTTTACAAAAAGTGCCCTGAGATAATGAATGTTGTGATTTGGCGCTATACAAATTAAATTGAATTGAATTGAAAAGAAACTCTCCACTTGCTCCACGGGGAAGATAAATATGAATTTAAAAAAGGCATAATATGAAACAATTGACCTTGAATTGCGACAGAAAAAAACAAATCAACCAACAACCAACACTTTGTAATCGATATAACCATTAAGACAGAGGCGAGGAAATCGGGTAGCCCCTCCTCAGATCTGCCAGTAGTTTTATGCAGCAATAATGAGGCATGCTGCGTGAGAGAGAGATACTACAAGAGAGTTCGGCACGTCGGATCGCGCAGTAGCAGTGAATCTGCCGGCTGATGTGAAAAGCTGCTTAGTGGGGCAAGAGAGGGTAAAGAGAAAGTGATGGGGAGCACTCTGGCCCCGTCATCATGGCGGCAGCAGCTTTTGGAAGCCGGAATGAGGGGTGGCCTACAACTTCATTAGAGTCCCTGGGTGGCAGTGAGAGCAGGTGGAGCCATCTGCAGCCAAACAAGCAATTACATACACAGAGTCTCCGCCACCTGCCTCAGCTGTGACGAAGAAAAGGTGGACGAAGATTGCCATGTAATTATGATGGCAATCTAAGCCATTTATCTGTGTGCGTGTGTGTGTTTGTGTGTGTGGGTGTGGGTGTGTGTGTGTGTGGCTGTTTGCAATTGGGGAAGGGTGAGGTCAATGCACGCGCGGAGAGTTCAGTGCGTGCGTGAAATGGAAAGATGGAATGACTGCCTATTTGTTGCCATGACAACAGTGCAACAGTTTGATTGAGGTTGCTGCTAAAAGCGGCGACTCAAACATACAAATATCCATTAGTAGGTAAAAGACAGGACATATCACCAGCAGCGTGAGTTCAAACCAAAGCTGCGCAGAGAATCACAATGGCCATCTGCAAAGACGGTGGAACAGATATGTGTTCTTCTCAGTTAGCTAACTAATGCTGCAAGAAAAGTGTTTGCTTCTTTTTTGCTTAGCTTGAATGATGTTTTCAATCATAACCATACCATTAATAGTAGCAATAGCTTAGCTCACTGGCTATTGAACAATACGGAGAAATTGTTAAACATCAAAAATTAGTTTATTAATGTTTAATTCTCATTTTCATTTTTACTAATGACAAATATGGCCATGTTCAATGTATATACTGTAAACAGTACAGCAGCCTGACCCAACCCCGAACACAGAGTTACTTTTAAAGACTTGACATGAGCGGAGGGACCACAACAACGAAACATGTGATCAACTGTGCATATCATTTGTGTTAATGATATGCACAGGAGCCTCAGTAAAAGCATTAAACACAGCAACATTTTTATTCTGGGAATTGTTTTAAAGAGTAATGTGCCTTGGTTTCTGGAGAGCAGCAGCACACTGACATTGTTCATTGTCTTTTGCCTCGGGGCACCATCTAGTGGATGTGAGTGGTCACAGCAGCACCGTTGGGTTGTTCAAATTATAATGAATTTAACGTGATTTGAACTGCTTTTATTTAAACAGATAGCACATTTAGTGCCTAGAAAACAGCAGGTGATTGAGATATTGTATAGAAATCATAAAACAAAACAAGAATCATATATATATATATATATATATATATATATATATATATATATATATATATATATATATATATATATATATATATATATATATATATATATAAGAAATATACTTTCACATCTTTTCATCTGTTCTATGTGAACAGTAGTTATCTTGTACTGCACATGCAAACAGCGGGTTTTGTCTATTTTTTTCTTATTGGCCCTACTAAAAAAATACTTTGAAAAAAACAAGCCATTAAGGCTAAAACGGTTCAGTAACTGGTCATTATGTGCATCAGTAATGTGCAGCGTATGGCTCGTGCGCTTTGAGAATAGTGAAAGATGAATGTGGTGACATTTTCTTAGGTTAGATGTAGTCTGACCTGAGAAAATTCCACAGCATGCCTGTGTGACTGATGGAGAAAAACCCCCTGACAAGATAGATTCAAAAGATCGTTTCTAATGACACAACACAGACACCTTCCTTCTTTAATTGTATTTTTGACGACCCTATCTTTAAAAGCTTTTGGTGCTTTTATTTCTCTTTGCCATTAGAGGGAACCATAATCTCTTTCCCTGTCCGGCAGTGAGTTGCCTCGGGGCGCCTCATTACTGTTTCTGTGGCTGAGGCAGCAACTAGATGTTCGTCTGAAAAACAAACAAATTAAAATAACAAGGAACAAATGAAGATGCTTACCTCTGCATGAAGGGGATTATTTGTACCGTGCAATTCTTATTTTCATGTGCACACACAGCTACTCTCTCTTTTTCTTTACTTCACCTCTTCCTCTTATTCTTCGACGGGCTCCTGCTTGCACTGTATACGCTTTCAACGAGGAACTTCATTCACGTTTAAACCATGTTTAGTTTTTTATGTCTGTTGTTTTTTAAAATATTTCGCTTCTAATCAAACATCTTATGTCGGCTTTTTCAAAAAACACTTTACATAATAGCATACATGAAGATTCATTATGACAGATATTTGACAGCGACACCAATGGTGCCATCAAGTGGACAGTTAGAGAGCATTCGAAAGGAAGAGCATTCTCCACCCCCTTTGCCGATTAAAGACCATTTGTTTGTATAATATATAAAAAAAAACTTACCAGGGTTTTATTTTGATTCTAGGAACATGCATGTAATACTTTAATCGGACTTGTTACTGGTCCACTGAGTTCAAGAGCAGTATGGCTGCCTGTCATGTGCAGGGCGTTCTACAAACCAATCAGCTAAAACAATAGTCAAGCACTTGAAAAATGGTATTGCATGCAGGTAACTTCTTTTTATATTTTATCCACATGCATCTGCCCCCTGTGAGTAGTCAATCTGACTATGAACACAGTAAATCACCACCCCTGATTTGCATTTAAGACAAGCAACGTTTCGTAAGCTGGCGCTTCCCCGTGCATGTCCACATCTCGTGCCATGCAAACATTTACTTACATATGCATGACTGCTGAAACAGACCAACATGCAACGACCCTCTCGTGCAAGTTCCAACATTCACTTACACACACACACAAATGCACCAGCACGTCCATCGAAGCAAAAATAATACGGTCTTCTTCATCACCGTTCGAAAAAGAAATAGGACACTGAGTCAGACCATATGATATGAATGAACACCATAGGACAAGATTGACCACTAACATTAGACGTTTGGTACAAAACCGTCAGATGCAGAATCACCCAGCGGCAAAACACCGATGAGCAAATATGCATCTACAGATTCATACGATGTAAGGAACGAAAGGATTCTTTTGATTGGCAATAATTTTGTCCTTGGGCATTCAAGCGTGACTCCCCTGTTATCAAGGGGCCCAGATTTTTTCTTGAAAACACAGCCCTTGCTGTCACACAGTCTGGACGACATGATCGATATTTTCCCCTGCAGGCCTGCTGTTAGCCGGATTGTCAGCTGAATGATTGGCTATTGTTGAGACGCAAGGGAAAACTAAACTGTAGTTCCTGAAGTGAAACTTGAAACAACTGGCAGCAGCCACAACCACGTTCCATTCAAAGGCACTAAATACTTTTGTACTTTGTACTCTTTCAATTTCAACTGTACACAGCAACAATCCATCTTACTAACCCTGTTTATACACGTGTCTTTATAACTTGCCCCTCTGCACTGACTTAATTAGATTCAACAAGTACAATTAATAAGAGCATCCTATGAATACAGCATGTACCTATTTTGACCTGGTTGTCATATTTTATTAAAAAAAAAATTGATATAAAATATTTTATTTGAAGAAGAAGAGGGCAGAAACAAAGGAAAACGAAATAGTGACAGGTGTGTGTGTGTGTGTGTGTGTGTGTGTGTGTGTGTGTGAGAGAGAGAGACAGAGAGAAAGATGATCAGACCACTTACTACAGTGACGTAAATTTGTTCACTGCACGTCAAACGGGAGAGCTGTGTCACGCTGGATGGACCAATAGGAGGGAGAGAAATGGGGCCACTCGTGACATCATCGCTGGCATGGGATGAGAGTTGTCTGCATGAGGGAGCTCTCCAATGAGTAGACAGACGGCGTGAGCAGCATACAGTCATACTCCAATCATCAAGAACACAACCCACATGCTTTTCTGCTTTATAATCCATTTTTCCTTCACACTTGTTTGTTTATGTACAGTTGCACAGAGACACAGACACGGATGGTGATTCCTGCAAAACACGAGACACTGCGTATGCTCTGTAAATGTGCTGATGCTGCTGATCTTGGTGTCCCTCGTATTGAAATTCACACCATACGCACTATTTTGCATATGAATGAATGCAGGGGTAAACATGATCACAACAGGGTGCACTGTGTTTTTTCAATATAATACATAGAACATTTATATTGTGCAATTACAATTACCCCCCCCCCCCCCCCTTTTTGGATACTAGCATAATGATTATTTTTTTCTAAATTATTAGTATATAAACAAATAATTGAATTTTCAAAAAATTCAAATTTCTGGTAGAAATTGCAAATAAATTGAAACTGAATATCATGCATATTCTTAGATTGTATAAAATGTGTCTGCGTCTTTCGTTGAGTCAAAATTGTGTATTCAAATTTGAAAGTTGTTTTTTTGAAACAATGAAAATGCAAATCCTTTTGGATCAGATCACTCTGCCTGGCACAGTCGACAAATATACAAATAATTATACAAATATATTTCTTAAGCTTTCAGGGTTATTTGACATTTGGATGGCAAGAATAGAAAACAATAAAATATAATATAAACAAGCCAGATCACGTTTCTTTCACACACACACACAGACACACACACACACACACGCAGGGAGTGGTGCCGTGTCAGCTGGTGTTGCTCATGCCATTCATATTCCATATCCTCAAAGCTTCGAGCAGAACAAAGTTTATTTTATAGGTGTTGATTCTGTGGTGTAATGAAAATATAACACCATGACACTAAAGAACACTTAATATAGTCTTAAACAGTGTCTCATATTAGACACACTCTACAACAATTAGGTTTTGCATGTTAACATGAGAAAATGCTGTTAGATTTCCTCATTTACTGTAATACGACAAAATACATGAACATTTTAAATCTTGTTTTTGTGGAAGGGCAAGGAATTTGGGGGAGTGTTCGGCCCCTCCTTAATGACCTCTGAGCCCCAGGTATGTATGCAAGTCTGTATGCAATGCAAATCAGCAGGCATGAATGTGTGCACATACATAATTCATGAATATCAATGGGCATGTGTACACACTCCTGTGGTAGGTAAATCAATAACACTGGTGATGGTAAAACTTTATTGATCCCAGACAGAGGGGTGACATGTTCCCATTCTCTCTCTCTCTCACACACACACACACACGCGCGCGCACGCGCTGGCCCACACGCGCGTTTGGACATCTCTGACAACTTGTAATGACTTTTAAATCCCTCCTATTATGCAGGGAGCAGTAGTGTGTTAATCCCTGGAGTACTGACAGTGACTAAACTCAAATATGGATGATGTACGTAGTGGATATCTTTATGTACAGTCACAACACCTGCACGCAAATGCACGCGCACATACATTCACCGACACATCTGGTTTGACTGACGCAGGTACTTGTCTCTCGTTTTCTATCACTCTCTTACTTCGCCTGCTTTTGATCCTCCAATCAACAAGATTTCCTTTTCCTCTTTTGCAAGGTTGAGATGTTTTGGTCAACTCGGCTGGTCCACCATCTGCTATTTCCATCACTGGGGATAGATACCAAGAGAACGCTTTTCTTCTTTTCCTTGTTCTGGTTACGCAATTGGTGATGCAGTTCCTTTGTGCTGTAAATCCAAAGCAAGCCAAACATGCAAAGTCTGCTGGCGAACTCTGCTCTTCAGGCTTTCTCCGCCAACAACAAACGTCCCCAAAAAACAGCAGGACGACTCGTGGAAGGGATTGTGTAAAACTTGACCAGACCTGCATATGCTCATGTGTTTTAATGCTCATAATGCCTGATAACATTATGCATCATTTATTAGTACTAACCCTACCCCTTTTTTTTGTGTGTGTTCATGGTTCTATAACAGTTATTGCGGTGGTAATGTGCTTCTAGGAAAGGATCCAGATACTACCACAGGCCCAGTGTGAATCAACAATGAGTGAAATTCACAAACTTAACACAGCACCACCTCTGGGAATTGTGGGGAAATGTGTGACGTCAGGATTGATCGCTGTGAACCAGCATTTCATCTCAGAGGACACTTGTGAGAATGAGGCCGGGGCCTGCCAACTTGCTCAGTTGTGTTTTCCCACATGGTTGATGTGATGCACAAATGATTGCGCTTCCACTTAGAAAAAAAATTTGGATAAAAATAAGAAGAAGAAAAAAAGAGAGCGAGAGACAAAAATTGTGAAACATATGAAACCACTTAAGTCAACTAGGCCTCATCATATCACCATGTATATATAACGTTTTACAATAGAAAACATGCATTTTAAGCATTGGGAACAAATGGCACACTGGCCATCTCTCTGCACTCAGACTGGTACATTGTACATACCAGCTAGAACAATAATGTCAATTTTCTATGGGCACTTATTTACACAAGCTGCTGTGATTGTTACAGTAGATTTGCCCTCTACAGATGAGACCCCTGGGATTTCACTGTACTGTACATTAATCTACAATTCTGACTATACTCTCTTGCTTTCTTTCTCACCGTCCCTCCCACTCTCCGCCGCTGCTGCGAGCCCACAGCTCCTAAGGGAAAGTGTTGGGACGATAAGAAACAGACAGTCTGGAAAGCAGGGAGAGGCAGGAAAAGGAGCGGGGAAGTGGAGC
Organism: Scophthalmus maximus; assembly: GCF_022379125.1. NCBI lineage: Eukaryota > Metazoa > Chordata > Actinopteri > Pleuronectiformes > Scophthalmidae > Scophthalmus > Scophthalmus maximus. The sequence continues at coordinate 15,341,717 of NC_061525.1, forward strand.
GGTGGGGCCTTCACCACTGTGTCCAGTGCTGGATTCTCTTTCTATTTTAGATTCCCAGATGTTTGTAGGTAAATCTTGCTATAGTGGAAGTTCACATGCATATGTATACTGACGGTTACATGATGCACACATCAGTACACTTTTTAAAGGAGACATATTATGCTATTTCAGTTTTTCCCTTTCCTCTAGCCTGTAATGTAGGGTTTTGTGTGTGTGTGTGTGTGTGTGTGTGTGTATGTAAAAGGTCTGCAAAGGTAGAAAAGCTAAAAGTCTGCGGTGAAGGGAGCTCCTCTCCCCGGCAGAAAAACACTGCTCCTGAAATGGCTCGTCAGCAGTCTCCTTCAATATATTATTGAACCTCCCTAATGATGATTTTTCAGTGCTTTTGTTTTTGTCTCATCCTGAGAGAGAGAGAGAGAAATAGGAAGAATCCTGCCTCCTTAAAAAAGATAATCCGATTTTTTATTCTTCTTTCATCATTTGTACACATCTACAGCAAAGGACGGTCACTTTTGTGCATCATTGTGCTGTGAATGTATATTCTCCTTCCATTACACCTTTTGAGAAGAGGTGCCATCTCTCTCTCACGTCTCTGGGTTCCCACTGCTGGGCTTATGGCTTCACAAATAAGGCCAATTACATGTGCTTGCGGGTTAGCCTGCTCACTGTGAGCCAGTGTGACACTGGTACAGTGAGCCAATAATGGCTCTCTTGCTGAGCAGTAAGCCCATAAGGATGATGACTAAATGGACCGGGCTTTTCCCTCATGGCTCTCTACCACTTTCTCGCTTTTCCTTGGTCTGTTTACTGCATCTATTTATCTTTGAAATTTTTTGTAGGAATCAGGAGTGGGGGAACCTTTTCATATCAAGGGCCTTTTTAAATGTTTGTCGCATCCTTCGGGGGCCATACAAAATAATTAGACACGTGTATCACATGCAACCTCCCTAATGCAAAGGCTGGAACTGCTTTTCCTTGGCCAGGCATCTGATATTAGACGGTATGGATGATCATGATGAGGATGGTACTGTAAAAATAGCTTAACAAATATATTCAGTTCCTGTTGTTAACCTTTCATGCCCTGAAACCTCTCGCCAATGCCCGAGGGGATTTTGCAAACTCACCAGTCACAGCAAACATTTTTTTCTTGCAGAGCAGGAAAGTGAACAGTGTCATGATGTGCACAATGCACAATTTCACTTTGTCCAGTGCAAGCAGCGCCGCAGCTGCAACAAACCTCTTTTTCACAATTTCTCCTTCTGAATGACGTTTCAACTTCTGAGCTATTCGCTTACTCACTTCGAAACTGCGCTGCAACAAAAACAACCTATGCAACACACTAGAGGAAAGGGAAAAACAGAAAAAACATATTATGTCTCCTTCACTGTAAGTCACTGAGGTAGGACTTGAAAAGACCGGGAATGTCCAGGATAATGAAGACGGCCAGGAAGGCTGCTGCCCTGCGCTGACCGGAGTTCAACCAGGGACAGAAAGAGAGGAGGGCACAATGTGAAGATGATGGGAGGACTGTGCGAAATGGACTGGTTCTGTCAGTAACAGTAAGATCAGCGGGGCTGTGAGGTCTGGGCCTTTTCAGTGAGGATAAATCTTGTATGAAAATATACCCCCCACCCAACCCATAAATATTAACATGAAAGTAGACACACACACCGTCACTTCCTGTAAGGATAATTGTTATGGAGAGTCAGACGTTTAGCATCATTGCCCTCGACTGTTTCTGATCTTGAAGCTACATCTCCATTTTCCTCTTAGTGTGTGTGTATTTTCGTGTGCTGGTGTTTTTGTACAAGCGGGTGCAACCATGCATACATGTTTCATGTAAGGGTGTCTTTCCATGTCGGCCTAAGTACATCTTCATTTGAGCACCAGGTCTTTGTCAGGAGACGCTTCAGAACAATGCCTGCGTGCTATGATTTCATCACGTTATTTTTCTGTGGACATATTTAATTCAGGAGGGATTTATTAAAATCACCACTTTACTGATTGTAGAATTTTAAGAATATGGATAATTCAATCTATTGCTTGTCACAACTGAACAAATCAACCATCGGTAATAGGAATATTACCACTCACTTGTTCCCAGGGAGCGAGTATTGGATTGAAGATGAGGTGATCAATTAAAGAAATGATCAGTGCATGTAAATGTGTGTATATGTGCAAGTGCTCAGGCTCTATGTAAAGGAGGTGGTCAGGGACGAAGGAGCAAGTTTGATGATAATCCAGCATGGCACGGTAACATTAACTCCACTGGCCCCACAGGCTCTCTCGCCTTTTCTGACTCTCTTGCACCTGCTTCCTTTCACCGTCTCCGTCAACCACCTCTGTGCTCACGGGTCAAAGGTTTGGCATTGGCTCTTTAGACGTTCATCCAACATGATGAAATCCTCTCGAGTCTTAAACTGTGTGACAAATGTAATTAGCAAAACAGAATCACATGAAACAATAATTTGAATTTGGCAACCTAAAAGAAAATATGAGTTGGCAGATTCATTAGAAGAAGGAAGCTGGTGTAGTCGATTCAGCAACTGGATCAAATAAGGAAGCTGATCATATAACCAGGGATGCAGAGTTTGATATTGTAGTGACTGGTAACCTGCCAACACCAGACAGTAATAGCAGAGTTACCATAATATCCTGAACACATGTAGGTACAAGAACATCTGACATTCTGGGAAATACTCTCATCTGGCCAAGTTAGATGTGTATACTAATGTATGCACTGGTCTATAGCTAACAAAGATCTCAGATTTTTTTAAATGCATCTACCCCGTCCACCTGACAAACCCCGAGTCCGGCAGGTACCGAAATTTTGGCACTGTTTGATTTAACGTTAATCAGCACATTGGTGTCAATTGCTTTAAATGTACCAAGTTCAAAAATCGACCACTGCCTTTTTTATGTTTTGTTTTTGATTTCATGACATTGCTACATGTTAATTAGAATGTTCATTGGAACTGTTACCTATAAAGTTATTATCGATATTATGATGTGAAGGTCTGATTATTGTGAAACCTACCGACAATTATTATCAGCTGCCCGGGTGACATATGCTGCAGTGGGACAAACAGCAAACAAAACATTATCGTGAATAGCAAACAGGTATAAACAGAGTATTAGCATGAGGTTCAAAAGCAAAGGACAACTCACAGTGGATGAGACACTTGTCTGGAGGAAAACTGCAGGCCCCTTAGAGCTGCACACATAAATACACACAAACACAAATGGCCTGTGAATAATACTGTTCTGATACACTTCCAAGTCCCTCCCCCTTTTTTGCTCTCCCCATCTTGCCTTCTTCCATATTAACCAAATATGAGATTTTGTTTTTTTTGTTGGTTTGTTGGTTAATCCACTCAGACGCATGTTCCACACAAATGCAAAAATGTTCATTTACATATTAATGGAAGAGAAGGTGCAGTGTGTTGTTCTTGTTTGATTTGTATTATTAATGAATTTATGTACGGTATGTGCAGTTGTGTGTGCGTGTGAGAGAGAGTGCGTGTGAGAGAGAGAGAGAGAGGATGGGATGATCCCATACTGTATGTTAACTGTATGTGATTTACATGTGGACAGGAGGAAGCACGCTCTCTGGTGCTGCCCTGTTCTGTTTAATCACATGGAAGAAAAGGAAACAGTCACTTTCTCTTGCATCATCCTGTTCACTGTGAGCAAACAGCTGTCTGCATGCGTCTCCACACGAATGCACAGAACATGCACATGTACAGACCCCAAACGGATTCCTTCATTCGCAGCTCTGTTCTTTCGCGAGAACAAACTTCGTTTTGACAAGCCAACATGATTCCGAAGCATGCCAACAAATGAGTTTCAGGAACTGAATTTCTTGCAAATCCTAAACTTTCAATGCTCTAAACCACCTGGGCCACCTGAACAAATCAAATGACTCCTTTCCTTTCATTTTGAAAATTTGAAAACTGGACATGTCTCTGTCTCTGTCTCTGTCTGATGTTGTGGCTACTATGTAAAGTGACGGAGAGATATAATATTCAAATACATAAAATATTTATAACATCAAGCTTTTCTTTATAATTCATTGGTATTTTCCATAGGCAGCCATATCTTGCATCTCTTCATCTGAAGCAATCACACCAGGTTAGGCCTTATATTTGTTCTGTTTGTTCTGGGATTTATAAAAGCGCAGAAGGATGAGTGCAGCCCTTCCTTGTGCACGTGTGTGGTTTGTAGATAGATGAACAAACACACAGCGAGAGAGGGTCAGTCAGAGGTCGTAGATGTGAAAGGGAAACACACAAGGACCATCTGTAAATAAATTGTTCTAAGACCAGTGGTGACACACAGGTAAGGTACAATTGATAACGTGTCTTTCTTTTCTTTTTTCTGTCTCTGTATATGGTGAGGTCTCATAGTACCACGCATACTAATAAAGGCGTGGCTAAATACTCATACTCTGGCCACATCTCCTTTTTTACCTATAATCCTACAGATGCTCTTAACACACACACACACACACACACACACACACACAGACACACACACACACACACACACACACACACACACACACACACACACACACACACACACACACACACACACACACACACGCACACGCACACACACACACACACGTAAATCACACACTATACAAAATACATATTACATACCTACATGCACGCAAACATACTGGGATGTATGTACAATGGCAAGCATGGAAGTGCACTGACTGTTTCACAGTCTGGCCCTTTCCTGTTCCCAGGCCTTTGACTACCTGAGTTCACGCACGCACGCACGCACGCACGCAAACACACACACACACACACACATCAAAGTCCTGATAAGCAGGTTTTTTATCCATGGATTCCTCAAGGGTCAGCAGACAGCTTATCACGCCGCTGACGTAAAGACATCCTGCTGCACAGTGAAGAGACCCTTTTTAGTCTGGAACCAACTGGGACTGACTGGTTGTGTTTCCTGATCTGGCCTGATGAGATCTAGAACCAACACGAGCCTGTATTAGACTGGATGCCTCTTTCAGTTTGAAATAAAAGGTTCAGCAGACGATGCTGTTTCTTGTGTTGCTTGTGTCAAAGGTTTATAGTAATATCTGTGTATATTTATAGCAACAGTCATTTTGCTCCCTCCCTTAAGACTTAAGAGCAGGACAGAGGAACATTTAAATGCATATTTTATGATCACAATATAAATTTACAGCTACCACCCCCCCCCCCCCCCCCCCCCACACACACACACACACACACACACACAATTATCCAGGCTGGAGAGAAACAAACAGGATATGGTATATTTTCTGGTGCGTTGAGGCCATCCATCATACATATGATATATATATATACATAATATAATTACATATATATATATGTGTATATATATATATATATATATATATATATATGTAATTATATTTTCCTGTTAAGCAAAGCAAGCCCATCAAATGTAATTGAAGTCCAAATATCGATTGTGATTCGACCATGCAGATTTGCATTATCTGCCATTTGAGAGTTGACCACATAATTATTGCAAAATTTAGATTGATAGATTATTGATAGATTGATTGATTGATTTATTGATTGATTGGCCATCGGACACAAACAAGTATCCAAGGGATAATATGTGAGAAACACTGATTTCCATTATGGACCAGGGTTTAAGAGTTGGAAAGGAAAATATGAAGTGTCTGTTTAAATCTCAGATTACATGACATGTCCTCTGTCAGATATAACAATGTTATATTTATCCACGTACTGTAATGCATTGACTCATTGATGCATTTTCCTTTTCTGTGACAGAACAGAAGTTATATTGATTAACTAACTCTGAGATGTTCCAAAGCTCCCCACACCTTTTACAATCTCATTGTCAGTCTTCCTAATGGATTTTCCAATTCACAAGATTGGTTTGTTTTTGCTGCTGTGAGATTTGTGTGAATTCAGTGTTCCCGCTTCCCTTGACTCAACCCTACCCATGTCTGCATACAACATGCACAAAATATTGATCTTTATTGGCTATAAACAGAATGTTTGCTTGCATTATTTACAGCAGTGAGTCAAAGGTCTTTTAAATTGTGTTGTAATGCTCATCCAAATCTATTTGGCATTAACGTGATGGCTCAGGAATTTACCCCGAAAAGCACTTTTAGTATTTTAGAGTAGCAATACAGAAATATACAGTATTGTATATTGTCCACAAAGCTGTATGTTCTTCATCCAGTTCCACAAATCTTATTTGTCTCCACATAGAAAAGCCCCCCCCCCCCCCCCCCCAAGTGGGAGCAGCTTCTCTCTTTCTGAAACTGTATGATCCGACTCAGCTTTTTCAGTGATATTCATGGGCAAAAACTAATTTGGTGGTTCATTATTTAGAGCAGTGAGTCATTTGTCCTTGGAACACAGGCCCTCCTCGGCCGCTGTTGGAGTGTGTTACTGCACCTAAAACTGCAGAGTGCCCACATGCGCACGTAAAGAGTTGCCCCCTCTGAGCTGCAATGGGTCAAAGCAGCACCTTCATAAAAAAACATTTCTGGTGTTGAAGCAAAACGCGGAGAGGCAGAGGGGAAGAACCGTCATCTCGCTGCTGCATGGACCGAGACACAGAGAGGAACACACTGTGGCACATACAAGTATATACGTGTCAGCGTGCATACGCAGACACACACCGGGCAGCAGCCTGTGTTCTCCTTTAACAGGCACAAGCACGGGCAGTCTGTTGTCTCTGGCAGCCAGACAGCGAGCCAGTGACGTGGCCCGGTGTGTCAGAACATGACGGATGGTTTCATGTGCCATTATCCAAAAAGGTTATGGCAACAGAAACACGTCCCATGGTGTCTAAAAAGCAGAAGTTTATTCAAGAACACTTACAGCAGGACAACGCTGTAAACTGTGCACATGTGTATAACTTGGGTAGTGACAAACTCAGTTTACATTCTCAGTGTCAGTGAGGTGTGTAACAAAGCTTTGTGCGTGTGGACGTTTGAGTGTGTGCGTGCGTGCGTGTGTGTGTGTTGTGTGTGTGAGGGTGTAAGTGTGAGACAGTTGGAAAATTCTGTGTCATCAACAGCAGCTATACACCATCGCTTGGACTGACATGATTTGTGCTTAAAAAACGTCTGTTACAGGGTAAAGACAATATTTCACGTCTGTTGCACACCTGCTTGATGGAGTTCTCCATTGCACCTGTAACCCCGCCCCCACAGTGATGTCACGGTGCACGACACACCCTGAAGTTCACCTCTACATCACTGCAGAAAGGGATGAAGATTAAAAAACATTTTCGGTTGCTTTGAAGTTGTTCTTAAACTGCACACATCTTCTTCTCTCTTGTAAAAACAAACACGTGCCTGTTGATGAAAAAAATAAATCACATGATCAATGAATTTGTTTCACTGCTCAGACTCTGGTTCATAAAAGGTATCCTCTTACGTCCACAGTGAATGGCATTCACTTCGTCGCTTTCAGAATCACTCATTTTTGTTTTCTTGTGTCTCTTGAATAAGCCGCGGTAGCTCTGAGTAACAGCTGATTTGCGGAGTGACACGCTGCTGCTCTGCACCGGCGCGAGTTGGTGTAGTAATACATGGCCCGAGTACGCTTGAAAAAATTTACCCGGCCAGAGTACCCGGAGGGAAACCACGCAGAGAAGTCGGGGTGAACATGCAAACCCAACAGAAAGCCCCTGGGTGGTTGGTTGGTTGGTTCAGAACCTTCTTGCTGCGAGGCAAGACAACCACTACCCCACTGTGCCGCCCACAGCAACAGTATTTTAATTTCCACAGACATTACACAAGCTCACAGGAACATTTCGCGAGGACGTCCCGTCATCCTCCGCGACAGGTCAGAACATAAAGCAGAATGACAGTCTATGTGTATACTGTCAGGATTTACAAGAGTGGTTGTGTAAGCAGCCACATACCGATAACCTGATGAGAGCCAACCCTGACACACACACACACACACACACACACACACACACACACACACACACACACGGACGGTTCTCTTCAACAACTTCACAATGATAGATGACACTGTTACAACACTTCCTCATTACGACTGGGGGAGTGTGTCTGGACAACGTCTCTGAGGGCAAAGGGCAAAGAATGCTATTATCACGGCTATACCTTTGCCAGATGTGATTTATAGAGTGTTTATAGGGTTGACGTGCAGGGACAACTGGAGACCGCTCAGACGGAATCTGTCCCTTCAGTGCACCTGTGGGTCGCCATACATTGGACCACATCACAGCTGTCAGTGTTGCTGACTGACCTTATTTTATGATTTAATTTGTATACTTGAATATTCGGCAAGTAGATAAATATAATAAGCAAAAATGAATCCCTTTGGCCTTTTCTGCACCATGCCGTCCTCCCTCAGCCCCTCTGACATCCAAACTGAGATTAAATAACAATGAAGAATTCATACTGGCACCTGTCCACTGTCCACTGTGATGGGATGACTGAAACATGAGATTTATCCCCCGATTGCACTGACCCATGTTGTGCAACACCGCTGTAATAAAACACTGTTCTTATGTTACATCATAACTCAAACTACTAATGGGAGGGGGGAGGGGGGGCGACACCTCATAAATTTCTGATGCATGTAAAACAAACTGTACTGATCTATTGGACAGATGTTTTGACAGATGTTTTAGAATTCTTTTTCCAGACGTTCAGATAAAAATTATTATCTTTTTTCTTTTCTTTTCAGAGAACCAATTTATATAATTTGGTTGATTTAGTAATACTACAGAGAGAGATGAAAGACACGAAATGCCTTCATGTGACCGAGCCGCATCCTTTTTTTTAATCCTCTCATGAAATGTAGGGCGAACAGGTGAAGGCTGCTAACTTGTCCTCGGCCATGCAATCTGCCCCACGGGAGGAGGAGGATGATGTGATTTAGGATTTTAATCCAGAAAATAATTATAATAAAAAAAGGACGGGTAGATTATTCAGAGGAGAGCTAAATTCTACCTTTTTGGATGGTGCTTTTTGGCTTTTCTTTTTTCATGGTTCATTTTGAAAGGACATAAATGACAAGTACACCAATGACTTATGTATGTGCACGTCACAAGGCTACAGGAAACTTCCCATTGGCATTGAAGATATTATGTACATAAATATTCACAGGTCCCTTTATGATAACGTGCCTTTGACCTGTGATCCTTGATTGCCCTTTACATAATATTGTCCAAAGTTTTGAGTGTGATACACGAGATGATTTTGACCCCCTGTCCCCACACAGTGCTGTTGTATCTCCAGAATGAATTACAGGATTACCACAGTTCATAGGGCCGTTCCATCTTCCAGAACAAGGCAGGAAATATTGATATAAACATGGCATCCATCCACATGCGAACTGAATCACATCCAGAGCAGAATGAAGAGAGAAAAAGAGCTTAAAAAAGGTGAAGGGGGAACCACCGGAGTGGCACTAAAAAGGGGGACGGTGTCCAGTGGGAGGGGGGAGAGAGAGAGAGACTATGTGGAGTGGAGGCAGTGGCCTTTGTGTGAAACGCCAGGGGTTGCCTCTTTTGGTTCACTGGTTGACTGACAGGGTCAGTTCAGTAATGGAGCAGATGTCATAGGGAATTTCCGAACAACCAAACTGAAAGAAAAGTTGTGAAGGCCAGAATTTGTCCTTTTCCACATTGAACACCTACATTCTGGAGGTTTTGTGTCGGGAGGCAAGCATCACTGAGCAACAATTGAGGGGGGGGGGGGGGGGTCAGCTGCGCACGAGACAGCATGCACCATGATGGGAAATACAGGTGGAGCAGGTAGACGCTCACACTGACCAGGCGACTGAAAGCCATTATTTCCCCGGACGGGGAAGTCCGCCTGACCGGTAACCGATGGCCGCGGAGGCGGACGGCGGCAGGGGGTCGTCGAGGAGCGCCCGTGAAAAATATCCCCGGGCGGCGTTGGAGCGCAACGGCTACGCGAGGACGCGCGTGGCCCCGCTGCGCCGCGACGCGCGGAGCCAGTCGTGGCGCAGCCTCGCCGTGGCATGGACTTGCCGAGGAGCGTCGTCTGCGGTCTGCGTCGCCTCCGTCTGCGTTACTCTCGCTCTGCTGCTCAGATCGGTCGACTGGGGCGCAGGAGGCAGCGGCGGCAGCGGAAATAGCAGCGGCTCCGGCTCTCGTCTTCACTTGGCGGCGGGCGGCACGGCGGAGCTGCTGTGGACTGCGTGTCACTGCGTCGCCCCGGCTTTTACACTCGTGTGTGCCTTCTCCTGGCTGGGTCTGTGTCTGCTCCGCCGCGGGGTGCCCCTCCGCGCCGCCTTGTCCCTGTTAGCGGCGTGCCACTTGGGCGAAGCCGCGGCGCAGTCGCTCCTGCCCGGCGCCGAGGAGCAGCTGCTCTCCCTCCCCGTCGCCCTGGTCGTCCTCGGCTGCCTGGGCTGCGGCGCGCTGCCGGTCGTCCGGCTGGCGCGGGGGGTGTCGTTCCTCGTCTTCGTCAGCGCCATCAGGGCCGTGTCCCTCGTCTCCCTGGGCCGGGTCCGGGCCAGCTGGAGACCCTACCTGGCCTACCTGCTGGGGCTGCTGGGGTTTTTGCTTGCGAGGTATGCTGACCGGCTCCTGCCGGCCCCAGGGACCAGCGGGACGGGGTGCTGTGGCTCTGTGACCGGGGCGAAGGAGGAGGACATCCCTGTCTTCAAGAGGAGACGGAGGTCCAGCTCCACAGCGGCCTCGGACATGATCGCTCACAGTCAGAACAACAGCAAGTCCCACCGCAGGACTTCGCTGCCATGCATTCCGCGGGACCAGGTAAGACGTGTGCAACTTTGGACGTCCGAGCCCAAAGCACGGTGAATGTTTTGTCCTTGCTGTGCTTGTAACCTTTTTCTTTTTTTTGTAACTAGACTGCAGGGTCTGTAACGCCTTGGGTTCTCCGATGGCATGCGTGACAGCTTTACGCGCGTCACCTAACGGACATCGAGCCAGCCGGTGTAACAGAGCTCGTATTGGCTATCAAGCTTTTATTATTATGGCACAAATGGGTTGTTTGCGCCATACGGGCCCACGTCTACAGTCCCACCTCTGGTGTAGTGTCGCAACATCCACATCCAGTGCAAACACTGCCGTCTACCCTCACTCCGACACCGCTGTTCACTTTGCTCATCAGCATTGTGCCGCGCCGTTCGCGCAGTTTGTGCTGCTGATAAGCAAATGGAAGGTGCACTGAGCATGCCAAGTTGCCGCGTGTGAGCGTGTGGGCCTGCGTTGGTGTGAGCTCACGTCTAAATATTTTGAAAGCCTTCTGTTTACCAGGGAGCTGGCCACTGCTGTGGCGCACGTGTGTTCCCAGACGTGCGCCCCAGCATGGAGCCAAGTGTCATGCGTAGATCTGTGACCTTATATCAACCTCATCGCGGTGTTGCATGTTCGGGATTATTGCAGCAGTGTCGCTGGACAGAAGCGATTGTTTGAATTTGGCATAGTTGACTTGCTGTGGTGTGGCAATTTAAAGGGGAACCCTGTTGTATAACCCGCTGATCTTGGAGGTCCGTGGAGTTCTTGGGACTCGCTCTGTGTTCACAATGGGCAGGGGAGATGTTTAATGTCACCCATGACAATGTGACCCCAGAATCCATCAGTGAGGTGGATCTGCTCTTTCCTGAATACTGGTTCAATGAGCTAATTTGGAGCTTTAGGCACATCTTCGTTATCAGACTCGAGTTGCTCACATCTCAAAAATAATAAAAAGGCCAAATGATACTGGATTTTTAGGGGCCAAACAACTGTCGATCTTTAAATCCTGATACTGATGGTATCAGGTCAATATTCTTAATATTCTAAACACACACACACACACACACACACACACACACACACACACACACACACAGTCACACCATGACTTGGTTGAGAAGTTGAGTATTCACAAAAAACACAACCCTTTTCAGAGGTGTCATTCCCGGCAGGATTAGCTGCTCCATATTTTGTGCTTCAACTTTTACATTGACACTCACTGAAGAACTGTGACATTTGCGCAGAAGGGAAATCTAAGAATGTAAATGCATTGGGGAAGCGAGAAAGGGAAGGACAACATTAATGATGTTCTACAGGCAGCGAGGAGTGGTGTGTGCAATTTTAGCGTGGATTAAACAAATTTAGCAATAATGGATTTACACAACTACTTTTAGCATATTTGCCATGGTTATCATCATAATCACATCAAATTGTTGAAATATGACAAATAAAAAATGTGGGAAAAAATGAAATCATTTCATGATTATTATTATTATTATTATTATTATTATTACTATCATTACTTCTGTGTTGCATTTGAGTACTTGAGATGCAGGACAATGTGTGGTGTTTTTAGGTAAACACTGGAACCTTCACTTTACATTACTGACAAGCTATTAGCAAGTTAGACAGACAGGCCATGTCATTTATTCCTATTCAGAAGTTCCTACATCATGCTTTGAGCTCAAAGTTAACTATTTGATTTATGCCCCTTTTGCTGCAATTTTCTTTCTGCATGTTCCGCAGACAAGGTGTCTTTCGTCAAGTTTCCCAGAGCACTTTTATAAAAACCATAATACTACCACAGGAGGAAACATCTGTGGAGCAGTGTCACTGCCTTTTGGCATTTTTGCACCTAAGCAAAAATTGTAATCGAACACGTTTTTATTGCTAATTAAAATTTGAAATAGTTATAAGAACCTTTGGTAATTTCACTGTGGATTACTGAACTAATTCTAACTTGTATGCAATGCATGTTCCTTTTCTCACTCACTTATTCTTTTGAAAACTGGTGGTAAAATATGTCATAATTTACATATTTGGATAAGTTGTTATGTAATGCCAGCGATGTTGACCACATAAGCAAGGGATATACCTAAAACTGATCATCTCGTGATGAAGGTTATTCTCTTGCAGTCTTTACCCCAAACTGTGCTCATGCCCCCTAGTGACAGCCTGAGATTAAAAAGAAAAACAAGAGATGGTCGGGGAATAATAGAGAAGTTGGTGACGTTAATGGGGATCCATAAATATGTATGTACAGTGTATGTGTGCACAGTGGGGATTCACATTGATCATCCCGAGTGGATGAGCGTGTGTCGTACTCATCCATGTACAGTATGACTTAGCTGGAACGCCAAGCATGGTGGGGGGGGGATGAATTTAATCAGGAGTGATTAAATGGCTCATCAGTTCTCTTCTTTTGATTTGTGGGGAAATTGCAGTTGACAGGGTAAACGCTCAGAGGTATACACACCTTACACAACCGTGTGTACTTGCACACTAGCCTTGATACTTTGTAAGCACTTCGTAGCAATGCCATTTTTGGTTTATACAGATTTTCTGAAGACTTACATGAGTTCTTTTTTTTTTTAAGAACCTGATCAGTTTAAAATGATTTAACACCCCTTTGTATCACAGCATTGTTCCTGCAGGGGGGACACTGGTTATTACCAAGCTCATTTGGTGATTAGCCATGATAGGTATTTTTCAGAATCATATAATCAATTAATCATATTTTAAATCATATTTTTGTGCCATTATCATCCAAACATTTGTATCATTCATTTTAAGTAAACCCCTTGTGTTGTAGAATATTAACCTTCAAATCAAAATAAAGAAAGGAAAATGTCCCCCACCTTACACTTTAAATAAAGTCACTCTAGTGGTGTTTCTAACCAGGGTAAATATTTGGTGATTGTGAAGCTGATTGTAAACCCATCAATTTAGCCTTTTACGATGAAGCATGAATGTAAGTGTTCCCACCAAGGGCCCCATCGCAGCAGAGCACATTCATCTTTCAGAGTGACCTGATCTGGCTTCACACACTTTGTCTCACCTCACAAATTTCATTCCCTCAATTGGAAACTCAAGCCGATCCCACATCAGCCGTCCAACGCTCGATGCGTGGTCGTTCATCGCTAACTGGTATCTGGGGAACGCTGGGGAACTATTAGAACGGCTCCATTAGCCATACCTCCCTGTCGTCTCCGGAACGGAAGTGATGAGGAATTGAATTTTAATACTTCAAAAAAAAAAGGGGGGAAAAAGTAAAATCTCACAGTTGACCAGATGTTGAGGACAGCGGCTCCTCCTGCGGCGTTGCTGTGTGATCTGTGGGACCAGTGAGAGAAACATGCAGAGGGTGAAACACAAACAAATGGATTTGACTTTGGGTGCCAACTAGGTCCTACTGAAATATACAATTTTCTACATTATTGTTTATTAGCATTTATTGTACTAATAAGAGTAGATGTAAATATAAAGAAATGCAGTATATACATTATACTACAATACTACACGGTGTGCTGACATCCGAAAATAATGGAGGATGATTGTCGGCTGTGTGGTTCTTGATAAGATAACAGTGTTTTGTCAGAGCCTGTGTGCTAAGAACAGTTGCCTGCTGCGGCTGTAAACAGTTTGGATGACAGTAGTGAGCCCGAGCCAAAACAATAAATGCGCAGCAAATATTGAAAGATGCTAAAAAGCTGGAGAGCCGGATGACGAACCTCTGTTCGTATCCCACTGTCAGCAACATTTTCACTGCTTCCATCAATGTTTGTTAGTATAGGACCAAATCACAACATACATTATTGTCAAGGCACTTTACCCAACAGAAAAACCCAACAGTTCCCACAATAAGCAAGAACTGGAGAGGAAAAACAACTGCAGATTGAGAATCAGGAACTCACTTTCCTTCAAACTTATGAATTCCTTTAATATTGCCCTTAAACGTTTGCATAACGGAATATGTACATTACTTTGCAAAATAAAGGTGATCCATGTGTGTACATTGACACACATTGACCACTGAGTGTTTACAAAGCGTATGGTGAGAATGAACAGGAGAGTGATTTTGGACACAGCCCTGGTTTTGCATATCAAACCACCTTCAAGGATCAGGAAACTGAAGTTGAGATTTGTTAATTATTCAGTATTTTAAGAATATATTTTGTATTTACTTATGCCTCCTACTACCGCCGCTGCAGCTGGTCAAATTGATGGATAGGTTTTGCGTGAAAGCACTCACACACCCTTTGTAGGGTCTGGTCAGTGTTTTGGCTAGTTTGGAACCTGACCTTTGTCTATTCACATTAGTTGTCACAGTAATTTCAAGGAATATAACAAATTCATTCAAAACAATTTACTCACATCTTCTTTCTTCTCCTTTTCTGCCTCGGCCCCCTTCTCTCAAAGTCTCTCCCTGACACAAACAGGTCTAGTAGGTACAGTTTATCCATCCTGTAGATGAACACGCTCTCCTGAGTGCAGTTGTACCTGAGAGAAGGGGGGGGGGGGGTTCATCAGGCGTCGCTTGTGCAGTATTTATGAAGCAGGCTGGTGCAGCGTGCCAAGCCAGAGGCAAGACAGGCACTCTGCTGAACGGGAAGCGTGAAAATATCTCTTTGCTCGGCTCCATGGTTTTATTTGTGTGTGTGTTTCTGTCTTTTTAAGGTGAATGGAATTCATTGTTTTGCCGCTGTAATGATATGTAGAACAAATGAGCCTTTATTGAAATAATATTATATTTCTACACGGTCAACATGATGCAGTGTTGAGTCTAAATATTCAAGGGGTTTTTAATTTTACCTTTGTGGATGAGCTCCACACAGGGGCCTTGTGTTTCTGACAGAGGTTGTTTGTCTTCTAGCCAGCGTCTCAGTAGGATGCAGACTTGTTTGGGGGGGAAGGCCTCAGCTAGTGGTTTTTGGGTCATGTGCAATTGAAACGCTCTTGCTCCAAGATAACGACAGACAAATATAGAATGTCTAAAAAAAAATGTTTGTAAAGAAAGAGAGTGAGAGAGAGAATAATAACAATATTTCCAAGTGTTTTGTCTCATGATGTTGCACCATGCAGCTCTCTTACCCTCTCCATCGCACAGTGCCAATTGTTCATCACACCAGCAAAATACTGTAGATATGCTGCACTAAACTATAGCTGCATGCAAAGTCTGAGCAGTGTGAATCAAGATGAGTTTTCTTACGACTTGGAAGTCATTTAAAAATGGAGGTCAGACCATGAAATAAGGCTGCGCTGTGTTGCGTAACACATTCGCTATCTCACCATCCTCATCATCATCATATACAGTATCTGTGTCAGATGCGAGACCCATTTTAAAGCAGAAACATGTGCTTGGAAATCTATTTGAGGGAAGGCCCACATTCTTTCACTGACGCACATACGTTCCCAGGGAGGACACACAACCTGTTCCCTTTGCCAGAGTTACAGCATCGGACGTCAAGTGGCATCAGGGCTTATTATACCTTCAGTGAGATACTGGAGAATATTGTTCCTATGTCTAGAGAGGGTAGATAATACTGTGAGGTGTTATCAACCCTGTTGCCAGAAAGAGTGTAGATTCTGGATGTCTTCGTTTTTCTATTTTTTTCAAACTAAATCTAGATATAGCAAATATGTGATTGGGGGAAAATAAAGTATATTTAATTTAAACAATAGGACAGAGAGGTTAAAGGATTTGAAAAAAGCCAACATCTGTTGTAGGTCTCGGACATGAGTTTCAGTTTCTAATGTATTTTGTTCTGCAATTACATTTTTTCACAACAAACAGCCACAGATTAAATAAGATAATTTCAGTATTTTTGTAATCATGTCATTTAATGACCTAGTTTTTATTAAATACGTTCACAACTTGTTTTTCTTTATCTTCTGCAGACACTTAAGAGATCATCCCAGTTACTGAGATTAATCTCAGTGCTGCACCAGTAAAGGAAGTAGTCCAGGCTTCCTTCCATAACACGAGTATAGTCTTTAGATGTCTGCAGAAAGGGACAGGAAGAATCTCAAAAGGGAAGAAGTTGTAGTCCTCAATTTACAGAACACATACAAGATGTATGAGACGCCTAATACTTTTGCCATTCTTCCATTCACTCTGATGCACTCACAGAATCAGTTGTACATTACGTATTAGGTCCGTGGGGAATTTCAACGCAACAAAACAACCTAATTTGTTGTTTCGATACACCACGACTGGGGCAAACACCACTTCATGCGCTGGACTGAATCATCTTCAACTTGTTTCACTGTGAATTTGTCACTAAATGGTGTGCAGATGCATGTGGAGCAGCAGTGAAAGTAGATCAAACTAATAACAGATTGGACACTTTGTGTGTTCCTGTGTGCATATATGTATGGTTTCCAGACGGCCATAGAAAAAAAGGGTAAAGAGGGAGATATGTTTTGTTTACTTTTGTCAATGAAACTAAACTTAACCTTTATATATCACAAAAAGCATGTAGGAATTATGAATATACTCCTCGCTGGGAACTTAGATCATCAGTCTCAGAATGAAAGACCGCAAAATAGATTATGCTTTCATCCAAAGTGCATGTCAATAAATGTACAAAAAGACAAATGAATGCAAATTCAATCGGGGGCCAAAAGCATCAGAGCCTAATTGGGAGCTCTTAGGGGCTCTTGATTGTTCATTGTTTGAGGAGGAAAATGAAAAAAGAAAAGTGAGCCTTAATTCACAGAGTAATGCTGAGCAGAAAAAAATGGGGAAATAGACGTGGGGGATGATTTGCAGCACTTAGGCAAGGATAAAGAAAAAATAGGGGGGGATTTAGTTGCCAGGTCTGTGTTGCCAGAGGTGCAGCTGTAGCATTTGTGAATGGATAATTTCATTCAAAAGAAACAATGATTAATAAAAAAAAGAAGCAAAGGTAGACAGAGTGACAGACATTGGAGATAATGGAAGGGCAAGGAAAGTGAATGAGAGGAAAAGAGCACACTGGCATCGGCACAGGCTGCGTCCAGCCTCAAGCAGCAGTCGAATAACCAATGCGGGTGAGTGAGTGTGTGTGTGTGTGTGTGTGTGTGTGTGTGTGTGTGTGTGTGTGTGTGTGTGTGTGTGTGTGTGTATGAGACAGATAGAGAGTGAGAGAGGGGGGCGGGCAGTCTAGCTCGAGGGGACCTAATGCAGGAGCTACTGCGTGAAAGAGAGGGAGGGAGGGATGGAGGGAGAGAAGGGGAAAGAGAGAGCGCAGAAAGATTTGTTGGGGAGGGGGGAGGAAAAGACGGGGAGTGAGAGGAGGTGTGCTGCCAAGCACAGCAGAAGTGTTGATGGTAAAAGGACAACTATCTGGTCCCTGTGTTTACAGCCGCGCTGCTGCAGCACAAAACACACCATCACTCCGAACTCTCACATGGGCTCACACTGCGGAGGCAAGTCTGTGTTGATCGCATATGGTCCGTGCGACAGTGTGTGTGTGTGTTTCTATGTATGTGTGTGTGTGTGTGTGTGTGTGTGTGTGTATTTGTCTCCAGATAATGTGACTATGGCTCTACGCCATATGCTCCCGCATAGACGAGGAGAGGCCTGGGGAAAGAGAGCAAGAGCAAAATAAAAGTGTGTGTGAGAGTAATCTCCATGGCCTGCTGCTGAAAGGCAGCAGCAAATAATTTTACCCCCCCCCCCCCACACACACACACACACACACACACACACACACACACACACACAGTGGCTTCTCTGCAAGCTGTCCACATGAGGTTTGGTGGCCTTGGACAAGGATCGCCTTGTTACTTGATTCAATGGTGTGTTTTAGCTCCAAAATATGCTTGGTGAGAGGCGAGGGTGAAGGGGTGGGGGGTGTCTGTCCATAGGTCCGTCCGTCTGTCTGCTCTTCTCTTTCACTACAGCGAACACTTTGACCAATGTAACAGCACCGTCAGCACCGGATGGCTATGAACAGTTCTGCTTCAACTGCTTTTATATTTGTGACATTTGTCAGTTTGAGCATTTATTAAAAAAGTGTACGTCCCACTTGAAGCCTGAATAGGGATTCACAATATTTACCCATTGCTCTCCTCTGTGGAGCATGTGCAGTTTGGGAAATCCATAGAAAAAGATTGGGCCTAAGTGGCAAGTCTCTAGCTGTATTTATGCAGGAATGGTTGGCATTTGCTCCTCTATGTGTTCTTTCTCAGCTGTGCCCTTGGTCTGTAGACTTAATTAATACCTACGGACATACCTGGGAGCTGCCCAATAGCTCTACAGTGATACTGACTGATTATTATTACAGCAATTCTTCTTTTGGCTCTTGTCACCAACCTCAGTTCCTCTGCATTAACAAGTGAGATTTTTCATGCACAACACTTTAGCATTCCCACCTCATAAAGTCGGCCAAACCTACGTGACTGAAATTAGACTGACATAAAGAAAAACAAGACCAAAGGAAACATGCCAAGACTAGATGAACAATTAACAATGAATCATATATATTTTTTATCAAACTATCGTCAAATTCAATTCCCATATCACAGGAGCTGCAATTATATGAAAAAAATATACAACATTCTATTGTACATGAAGGATTGGGGTGATACAGAGATGTCCCCGCGAAAAAAAAAAATTCTCCAGAAATAAGGGAACATGCTTGTTGCATACAAGACTCCAGTAGACATCTAATCATCATAATTTTTACCTTCTCTTTCCGTGAAAATGTAACAAAAATATTCTCACTAAAATCCTGACTCATATTGCAATCGCGATGTCTGTCAAAATAATCACAATATGATTTTTCTTTGCAAATCGCTTAGCTCTACTCACGAACGAAACTGGACTCAAGCGCTAAAGCCAGCCGGTGTCCATAACTTTAAAGCTGAGAAGAATGACAGACTGAATGGGGCTACTCGCTAAAATGGAAAGTTACAAGACTGTGAAGACATCAGCGAAATATTACAACTGCCAGATATAAACATTTTCCCCAAGCAGTGCATCTGAGATGAACCATCCCAACGCATTTTGCCAAGTCTCATGTGATCGTACAGATAAATGCGTTTCAAAGCACAAAAAGCAACATTTAAAGACGAGTTGATGTCTTTTTAAAGCCCATCAGTCATAAATATTGGTTTTGCACAGATCTCCAATTTATCATATTTTATTTACACATAATAAGCCTCAGATGTCCTCTTTGCAAGATTATGTGCTCTCCTTTTCTTTGGTGGGTATTCTGCATAGTCAATTGTGTGTGCATAACAAGCGTCGCAGAAAGACACGTGTGGACACACACTCTCTCACACACTCTCTCACACACACACACACACGCACACACACACACACACACACACACACACACACACACACACACACACACACACACACACACACACACACACACACACACACACACACACACACACACACACACACACACACACACACACACACACACACACACAGAGCCTGACCTTGGAGGAGCTCCCAGACGAGCTGTGTCCTCATAAAGCGGGACCTCTATTCAGATTGAGTTGAAGTGTCATTGTGGGTTAGATCACTGACCCAGTGAAGCAACATCTCTCTTTCTCTTGTTCACTCACACACATACACACAATATACTCGACGATTTGTACAAAAGACACAAACACATTAATTTTTTTTTTGTGATGAATGCAAATCACCGCTGCTCTCCTTGCAGCCCTTCTGTTTGACGTTCACTATATCCATGCATCATTGAGCACATGCTCAAATACAAGAGTGTGTTTGTGTGCATGTGTATGTGTGTGTGTGTGTGTTTGCGTGTGTGTGCGGGCGTGTGTTCTTGTTCGTGGTTTATGCTCGGTCAACAGTCTGCCGACAGTGTGTTTGTCTTGGACGCTTCCAGCCTGCCTGTAGATTACCCAATCAGATAATCAAGGGTATAATTGCATCACATGCATCTGGGAGTGTTTTTCCCTTCCATTATCCCTCGTAATGCACACACACACACATGCAACAGACACACAGCGATGACGTACATAGAGTAGCTAATTGCCAGGGGTTGTCTGTGTTGAGAGACAATAAATTCACTTGAGGTCTCATCTGGACATAAAAATGCAAAAACTGTGTCTCTACGTGAGGCCTGTACGGTTACGGAGGTAACTTTGGGTTTAACCCTGGATTTCCCATCCCGCGAAGCTGGTTCACTTGTTACCGGGGTGAATCACAGTGGTAACCTATGGTAACTTACTCACAAGTTTCGAGATAGGAGATCAAAACCCGTCAAGAGCACAACTACTGAGTAAGTAGATCACTGGAGAAGCAGAGTCTTCATAGACAGAGAGATAGATGTACTGTTATCAGGATAGCTAATGTTAGGTTTAGTTAAGCCAGATAATAAAAAACATATCCTATATAACATATCATATGTATCTATCTACCTCATTGCCCATTTGCACTTTGTTTAACTTGTACATTCTTGGCACATATTTGTTGTTTTTTTTATTTTTTTTTATTCTGTTCATACAAATGTATCTATTTATTCTTGAAATTGGAGAAGAGCTTAACATCTTTCGGTCAAGCGGACATCAAAAATCAATGTGGTAGGAAGTGGGCTCCATCTGAACTCATGTCCTACAATTGAAATGAAGTGCGTTTTTAAAGAGGACATGCAAGGTAACACTGATTTTACGGAGGACACAACATGTTAATCTATTTTGTGCTGAAATTGCATATCTATATATTTTCTTATTGAAATTTCTCATTGAATTGACAAATGAGAGTCAAATCAAGCACCTTTGACGTATCATACATAATGGTAAATAATAAGGTATGTTTAATATGAGTATAATAGATATAGTTCCAACCTCTTGATAAAAATACAGCTCACCGCTACAGTTACTCAGTTTGTATTTTAGTCAAACTTTAATCTTTGAAGAGTTTTCAAATGGTGCATGAAATATAGTTGTGTCAACTACTCTTGTGCATCATAGTCTATGCAGAAGCCCGAGGGGGAAAAGCTTTGGCTCTTGATGCAACAGAAAACTGAGAAGAAATGAAAATTACTGGACTGCAGCTATAATTCGGGTAATATTTTCCCTTGGGGCATTTTGCCTCAGGCCATGGGCATCTGTAGTCCAAAAAAACTTTCTTTGTATCTCTTTCTCTCTCTCTCAGTCTTTCTCTGCCCCCCCCCCCCCACACACACACTTTCTGTCGCTTTTTTGTTGCTTTTTTTGTCTGCCCGTTTGCTCTCCCACTCACCCGATTTCCTCCCTGTCCAACTTTCACAGGACAAATGCCAAAGGCAGCATTATTGTGTCCTCAGCTGCCATCACTCACTGTGTTATGTAAGACACTGCTGCTGATGAGCGTGTGTGTGTGTGTGTCTGTGCTTGTGTTTCTGCCTGGCTTCAGTCCTGATATGCCTTCTCTGAATTGTCAATCATCACAGTGTATCCAAGCTGAGGCCAGACCAGAATCAGCTCTACAGATATGTGATCTGTTTCAACCTTGACCTCTTGAGCCCTGGCCCCACTGCATTTTTAAATCCGCAGTATATATGTAGGCAACAGAGTAAATACAACCACGTTTATCGAAAAGATCCAGGTTCTAGTCCCCTGGTAGATAAATGCAAAATCACAACATAAACTGTCATCACAGGTTTGTATTTTCTGATCCACTTGGACACAATAATAAAAGGTACATTGAATATAATACTTAGGTGTCAGATCTAAATTTATTTAAATAGCCCTTTCAAACAAATCAAATGAAATTCAAAGAGCTTTGCAGGTGACAGAAGAAATATATGCCGCTGAAAGTGAATTAAAGACTCAGATTTCAAAATACAAGAAGAGTAGTTCAGATGATTATTTATATAAATCAATTCACAGTTCATCTGTTTTCAGATCTTTTTGTGGTTGCTGTAGTTGTTGTTGGGCTGCTTTTCTCGCCTTTTCCACTAAACATTAGAGACACTTAAATGTATTTTTTGTTACATTAAAGGAAATATACTATGCCCCCCCCCCCCCCCCCCCCGGCAGAAAACACTTCCTTTGAAGCTCCTGAAAGGCCTCATCAGTATTCCGGCCGGAGTGCATAAGGCACGCCTAGTGGCTAGTCTGGCGCGCTCTCAGACAGAGCCAGGTAAAGGAAGAACATAGGCTGACACTTCCTACATGTGCTGGAATTGGTTGACCAATCACAACAAAGTGGTCCAGCTGGCCAATCAGAGCAGACTGGGCTACATTGGGAGTTTCAGACAGAGTCTGGGAAGAGGAGCTGCAGGAATGGACAGTATGAGGAAACTGAACATTAGAGCATGTAAATACTTTCAAGTAATAACCCAAATTAAAATGATGAACCTGAATATGAGCATATGTCTCCTTTAAACAAATCGGTCCACTGTTTGAGTTATTATGATTCATTATTCACCATGCAGGTAGAGTGTACATGGAAACAATGATCAGACCGCAGACTGTCTTGGAGATTAGTCATGAAAAACAAAACGCAACCAGTATGTTCAGTGTGGTTTGTGTAGTGCACTGCGGTGGCCTCATTTGCCTGGTTACATTGCATTCCTTTTCAACATGACAACTCAATATTCATACGTGTTAACACGCCCGTGTGGCTGCTGAAATAACCTAGATTGTTAGTATTGGGATACGGTTAAAGTACGGGAATAGAGATGTGAGAAAAAGCACCAGTTATAAAGCTGCAGCTCACAGACCACATCTGTGATCTTTCCAGTGCATTGTGCTTCATCGTGACTTCTCTTATAGAGTATGTTTAACCAGGTATGGAGCACAGAGTTCATTTCAGGTCAAGTTTCAATATTCAGAAATAATTGGATCCATTCTATAAATGCGAACCCAGTTCCCTCTGTGAGCTGTGGTAGAGCATCACAGAGTGAGAGCTTGGTTCTCCTCTGAAGAGAAGACAAAGGAGTTAGCCTCGGGCTGTGATGTGTGTACAGGGTGGCACGCACACACACACACACACACACACACACACACACACACACACACACACACACACACACACACACACACACACACACACACACACACACACACACACACACACACACACACACACACACACACACACACACACACACACACACACACACACACACACACACACACACACACACACACACACACACACACACGTATATGTGGCCTGTTTAGTTCGAGACCTAAAATGTGAACTTGGTCCAATCTTTCATTCAGCTTATTTTCTCTCAACATCTTTCACTCTCTTTATCTTCGTCCCACTTTTTCCTTCTTCTGTCTCATTCTCTCTCTCTCATCCAATCTCATTCAACAAGGAATTCAATAGTAAGCCCTTATTGGATGAAGCTGAGTGTCTTGGGTTTAGCCTGAAGACAAGGCTACCCAGAAGAGCTGCTTTCTTTCTATGGATTTGTTCTCATTTTTCAACTCTGTGTCTTCCTTTTTGTTGTTGGTCTCTCAGACCAGTATTTTCAAGGTGTTACCCTTTGTGTTACCACAAGACACTCGCACACAAACACACACACACACACAGAGAGAGAGAGAGACCATCAAGAGTCATAGGTTTTGTGTGGAGTCTACAATAGCCTTTGTATGCGTCAGTGGATGAGACAGAAAGAAATGACGTAGAGCACTAATCATATCCTCGTGTTGTTTCGTGGATACTTTGTATTTTCAGGCCACGAGGGTCTCGGTTAATGTTTCCTTTGAGAAATTGCTCGGATACACTCGGATAAAATTGTTGTTGTCTGTGGGTTTCTCGAATTGCAATCGTCCCAGATTCAAAAAATAATATGGTATTTGTTGGAAAGGATACTGGTTTATAACTTTGGATATAGACATCAGCTCACAGCCATAGCAAGTTAAGCAACGTTTACATCTGTTCACACAAATTCATTTTTTAACATTTAATGTAACATTTCCAAAACACTTGATGAAATAATAAAATTGATATATAAGGTCAAATTTACCATATGATGTTAATGCATGATAATACAAAAACAAGAACAAAAACAGTAGAGACACAAAACCCCCTCTTCTAATGATTACTCTGTGACATTAACAGCCATCTCTCACCATCTCAAAACAAGGAGGAAATAAAAAAGCAAATAAAGTCAGGTAGCGCAATCACATCTCAATCTTCTCAAACAGATTGATGCACGAAAACCACCTTAACCTATCCAGATCTTGTAAATTACAGTAATTACAGTAAATTCAAAATAAAGTCATGATTACCAGATGAGGGCTCTATTCTTTTTGTCTCTGAAAATTCAAAGTGCTTCCATTGAAATGTTTGCACCGTAAACCTAAATTTGGAACCTGGAAGATTTCAGAGGGAAAACATGAAAGAGCAAAACTTCAAGAAGCGCACACACAAAATGGGCTGAAAGTCATTATGCATGCATCCCCAAATGGAAGACCAGTGTTTGGACGCTCACGCTGTTCCCATGGGACGCCTGAAATACTAATGCCCCGGCAACGTCAGTGTCAATCAGCCACAGCAGAAACCTGACAGGGAGAAGTGGATTGTGGGAGCTGTGACGCACTACTCTCTCCCAGTAATAAGGGTAGAGAATGACAAGCCGGCGTCAGTAGCCTAACATGGGTACAACAGCACAAGGGGAAGGCACTCCACTTAGCCATGGAGCCTTGGAGGGAGAAGACCAGGATGAAATGGTGTGTGTGTGTGTGTGTGTGTGTGTGTGTGTGTTTGCAAAAATGAATATGAATATATGATGCACACTGTTATCGTTCTAACAGTTTCGACTGGAGTCAATTTAAATTTTTATGTTTTGTTTTTACTT
Source organism: Scophthalmus maximus (assembly GCF_022379125.1). NCBI lineage: Eukaryota > Metazoa > Chordata > Actinopteri > Pleuronectiformes > Scophthalmidae > Scophthalmus > Scophthalmus maximus. The sequence continues at coordinate 15,367,249 of NC_061525.1, forward strand.
AGTATTATATCATCATTACTCTCGCTATTATATCGTTACTCCTCAGTTTTATATTAGTGCACATTATCATTCATTCACTCACTCACTCCTTCATTCCCCCAATACAGTTGAATGAACGAGATGACGTTATAAAGATGTAGTGATCATTTTTCAAACCAATACATTGCTCATTTTGACAGGTTCCAAAAAAAAGTTGTCGTTTGATGTTCACTTTAGTTTTCAGCGACAATAAACCTTCACCCTGACCCTAACCCTGACCTGATTGAAGTTTAATGAAGCATTCAAAGTGTCAAATCAAAGAAAATACATGAGATGTTACGTCGTTGCCCGCCATCTTTGGAGTTCCAGGAGCCGTGACAGTCCCATTCCCAAGCGGCGGACCAATGAATGACCGCATTCTTATCGCGTTGTCGGCCTCAGACATACCTTGCTAAGGTGGTGCCGGTGGAAAGCCGTGCAGCATACCGCTGTGAATTTACTGGCGTCATGTAGCCGCTAGCAACACGGCTATAGACTCCTATGGCTTGTTTCAATAAAAAATAAAAAAATTGAGCTCACATGTTCGGTATTGATTATATGCTTTAAATAGTTGTCTCTTTTTTTAGCATAAGTTCAGAGATCTGATGGATGTGTAAGTGGGCACCTCACACACGAAAACACTCGTCACTCGGAGTGACATGAGCGTGTAATTAGATCAATAAGCAATCACTGGTGTGGTCTGGTTTCACAGTGCATTGACAGGACCCCTGATACGCTGATTGGGAACAATTAGCATCAGTGAGCAGCGCTAACATGGTTTTGAGTGATGATGATGATGATGATGATGAGTGCATGTCTAAATACACGTGTGTGGGTGGATGAGTCATCGTTATCATCCAGCCCAGGAGTCCCATCTCTCTCCGTCACACACACACACACACACACACACACACACACACACACACAGGCCAGCTTTGCCAAATCTGTACTCGCTGCAATGAGTGTGTAAATTATGATTCTTTGGGGTCACTATGAATCAGTTTGTAAATGTGATGATGAAACGATCTACCCTATGAGGAATACAAGAGATTTAGGGTTTTGACGCAGCAACTCTACAACCCAAATGATGAGTCTTTGTCAAAAGTCTGACAGAAATCGGTGAGGTGCTACAACTGGGTTGGCTTGCCAGGTTCATCAGGAGCCGAGTGACAAACAGTGTGTGTGTGTTTGTGTTATTGTACTAGTGTGCCCTCGTGCCCTTGCGTGTGTGATCATGATATGGCACACGCACACGCACACGCACACACACACACACACACACACACACACACACACAGGGTTAAGGACAGGTCACATGATGTGAACAGTCTGGCAACTGTTATGAATCCACGGCGTGGATTGTGTCGTAGGTTATGTACGAAAAATTGACATACCTACAGTACAGTTGTAGGAATGGTTATTTTGAAATGCATCCTGGTGTTTGTTTGGCTTTGCGTTATATGTTCCTGTTACAGTAAATGCTTCACTTTAGCACAAGGAGGCTTGACCCTGTTAACAGATTTAAGTTCTGCACAACACAATAACTACCCCTGCCACTTGTTCATGAAGAGCTCCCCCTGCAGTGTACAGTTTGTTCATACATGTGCTGGTCATCCCACCAATATAAAGCGCTGGTGTGTGGGATAAGATGAATCATTTCTGGTTGCACATGATGTTGACTTGAACATCCAATAATAATTATGGTCTATGCTTGTGGCAAGACATTACATGCAAAAACATATTTTTTGTCAGGCACTGGTCAATTATATGGTTTTGGGGCTATTGAGTAGAGTATGGTGGGAAGACTTCCCAAATACATTTGTCTTTAATTTACTCTATTTGTTTGTGTGTCAATATTCTGAAGTTGTTTACTGAGGATTTTGTTCATATACAAAAGTCAAGCTGATTTATAGAACATTTTATTTCTAAAAATATGATTTTGTTTAAGGATTGGGTAGTATCTTCTGATTTATGGAGAGCAAAAAAGAGATACAATATAAAAATAACCCTTGTAAAAACATTTGGCACTAATACTTCAACAAAATGAGACAAGAATTTTGAGCATGTCCTTACCCAAGGTGCAGTTTTTTGTTCTGGAAGTGTATATGAATTAGCACATTTACTAAATAGATGATGGATCATTTGCATATTGAGGAATACAATTTCAGAATCCTAACAAAACAAAAAACAGTTTTAATGTAAATAATCAACAAGGGAAGTTTCACTGTGATATCTTAGAAATTTTATCACTCACCTGTAGTGTCGTGCCATATGATTGCATGAGTGAAATTAGTTGCATTCTACTTAACACTGAATGATGAAGCTGTCAGAGATTATGTGGTTCAGAAGTGCATTAGGCCTCTGCCATTTCCCAGCGTCTTATGAACTTGACACGAGAACTGCATTTGAAGCGTAATGGAGGCCATCATCAGGCACAGAGGAGGGCAGAGATGATAGAAGCTGAAGTGTCTATGTAGCCACTGAGCAACAGAATTAAGTATATACAGTATATGTTTTTTAAATGATCAAATCAGAGTTGAGGGTGATTCAGTATTACAGGCAACAACCTCCCTTCCCTTCTGAAGAGCTCTCCATAAAACATGAATCCACTATATTAGTCAGATTATTTCATCTGCCATTCAAGATGCAAAGTCATCTCTAGTTGCACTGTCAGTTCATTTTATGTTATGACATCAGCCTATGAACTATGATAGCTAGACATGCTCAATGTTACAATCTGCAAAGTATTCAAACAGCTGCAACACGCGCGCGCACACAAACACGCACTGGAACAAGTAATTAGATATTAATCATTAGTAGTAGTTGTTAATACTCTTTAGTCTAAACTTGACTCCTCAATCCCACTACACCAGCTGTTGGTGAAATGAATCTATGTAATATTTATCATTATTTATTTAAGTCTTCTAGTGCCTTTATTCAAACAGTTAGCCTCTTGCTGCCATTTGGGGAAACTAGTTGTTGACTGCAGCTTCAGATAAAACCCTGTTATATTTGGGAAAATACTCTTGCTGGCAATCATTTCCATTAAGACTAGTGATTTCATCTTTGTGTGTCCACTGCATTGGTCTGGGATGTGTTGCGTTCAGTCGAGCTCAGCAGGAAGCAGTTTCAGTAGTCTAGCTCCTCTAAAAGAGCGACCCATAAACTTCAAAGCAACCATATTTAGGGAAACTCATCGTACATCTGTGGAATGGAATTACACTTTTCTGATATTGAAGAAAGATGAAAAATCACTGCAGCGAGGGGAGAGCTAGAGGATGGTGGTGGGTGAGGGGTGTGCAGCCATATGTAGATCAGCCCTCCAGCGTTTAGGGTGATGTGTCTTTTACTTTTTTTCTCATCAGCAGCACCTGCTCTTGTTTCATTTTTAGACGTGATGACGAAGAGAGGGTTGTAGGGAGGGGCGAGTGAAGGAGGGATAGTAGAAGAAGAGAAAAGACGCTCAGTCCTCAGATAGTACTCGATCGTGTCGCCGAGTGGGAAGGTTTCTGACAGCATAGCTTCTGTTTTTGTTTCTCCATTTCAAATTATGTGCCAGCCAGAATGGGACTACAGGAGGGTTCTGCGCAGATCCCAGGTCAGTGCAGCCAGCAGGGGAAGGGGAGGAAGGATGTGTGAGATTTATGTCTTTCTCAGCTGATTGAATTACAATAGCACTTTGCTTGATTTGTCTTTTAAAAATGAGTCATTTTTAAAAGACAAATCCAACCCTTTTTTGCATAATGAGATGAGAGAGACAGATGTGCTCATATTTGAATAGATTATTAGTATTTTATACTATTTAACCTGCTTTTCACAGATAATAATGTTATATGTGAATAATTTAGATGAATCAATCACAAAGCATGTAATCAATTATTTAACATCTTATATAAAAATATTTTTGGATATATCCAGTTTGCTTGCTTTGCAAAGTTGACCTGTAAAGCACAGGATGGACTGAGAGGGAAAGAAAATGGGATGGTCCAATAGTAGGAAAAGCCTGGTGTCTAATAAACATTTTACAATAGTAACATCCAGTTCATTCATGTCAATGTTACTTCAATAAAACAAAAACAAACTAAAATCTGCATCCACAGGGGAATGGCAGCAAAAGTTTGAGAACTACTGTTTAGACTTTTTCCCACAAAAGCTCCCAGATTTTTAAGAGTTCGCATGATCTTTTCAACAAGCAATTGAAGACTGACTATTTTATATTCTTGCCACTTTTGAATTACATTGTGGAGTTGATGTACATGTATCATCCAGAATTTCCTCCACACTGCACATGCAGCTTAAGTTTAAGCCAACAGCAAACCTTCCATTTTAAAATTGACTTTTAATGAATCAATATGTACCTCCGTTTCCTGATTCAGAAAGCCCTGTTCTGATAATGCACGGTTCTCGCTGCTTGGTTGTCATGCATCACCTGCTATCACAGGAAACACTTGACAAGTAATGGGCGTAGTATAACTGTGGCCAACTGAGCCCCGAACAACTATTTTATGGTCCATGGACGAGTCACTTTTGATCTTTGTCCCAATGTATCCTGGCAACCAGGTATTTTCAATACAACTGATTTCTGTTTAGCGCGGGTCTCCTCATCACCGAACCATTGGTGAACATTCGCAGTTGGCAGCGGCAGAGGCAGGGGCGGGTGAGAGGACAGAGGGAGGTTCATTAAACGGCAGAGGAGGGAAGAGCTGAGGCGAGGAGAGTGTGAGGAAGTGTCTGTGGGCTGCATTACTGAAATGTCAGTTGCTTTGGATTGAGACTTTTAGAACTGTGACGTTTGTACTACGGCTGAGAGATAGCAGAGAGCTGCTGTATCAACTGTAGGAATCTAGACAGCAAGATCGCGTTTGAGCGGTTTGGGTTCAAACTGAACACAAACGATGCAGAGGAGGCACTCAGCAAGTATCATGGGACGCCACCAGGACAATACACATCCTCCTAAACAGGTTCAGTATTGGTTTAATTGGAGTTTCTTCCTTGAGTCTGTGTGTGCTGTTTAAAGTGCCGTGTGTGTGTGTGTGTGTGTGTGTGTGTGTGTGTGTGTGTGTGTGTGTGTGTGTGTGTGTGTGTGTGTGTGTGTGTGTGTGTGTGTGTGTGTGCGCGTGCGTGCGTGCGCGCATAAAAAGGAACAGCCATTTAACAACTTGAAGCAAAGTCTAAATTAGGCGTCTTGATACAGTCGTTTTGGGGTCAAGTTACAAACAGAGGCTAGTGTTCATAAGCAGGAGGGTGAAGCACTGTTGAAAGATAGTTACACTGTTGATTCAGTGTAACTATTACATGGGTTAGGCAGCATATCTTTCAGGAGAGGATGTGGGATCTGTGCTTGCTGTGTGTTGGGTAAGGCAATGCAATGTTCTGCATATTCTCACTATCTATTTATAGAACTAAAACTTAGCACAATGGCATTGACATCTACAGTTTATCATTTTTTTTGTCAAACACACTGTGAACATGGAAGCGAGGTAGATTTATTTCTTGCAGAGTGGCTGCTACAAACAAATGTAGTCATCTTGGCCACCTCCAAAAACTCAAGTAACACATCCCTGCTTGCGTGTGGTCCTTCCAAAAAAACAACAAACAAATCAATAGAACTTTTGTCAAGGGTTGATGCTGCTGCGAGGCGATCCTGCTCTGCAGTCCTGCAACTGTCTGCAATTCGGCAATCATCCTCCTGAATCCAGAACATGAACTTGGCCTGCTTGGCTGGACACTCCTGCTTCAGCATTAATTCTTAAACCTAGGAGAGAGGTGTAAAGTGCTCCTACTTATTTGACTCATTTTCTGTACTGTTGGTGTAGTAATACAGAAACAATGGGCCTCACTGTATATAGTGCTGTATTTACAGTTGTTGTAGTGTAGACTGCAGATGAGCTCAGCTGGCCTGCAAGAGTGAGCTGTTCTCTTTCACTTGATTGGCCATGGCCTGCCTGTGGACTCAGCTCCTCTATTGCACTGTCTATCACTTGCTTTGTCTTGTGTTCTCTCTCTCTCTCTCTCTCTCTCTCTCTCTCTCTCTCTCTCTCTCTCTCTCTCTCTCTCTCTCTCTCTCTCTCTCTCTCTCTCTCTCTCTCTCTCTCTCTCTCTCTCTCTCTCTCTCTCTCTCTCTCTCTCTCTCTCTCTCTCTCTCTCTCTCTCTCTCTCTCTCTCTCTCTCTCTCTCTCTCTCTCTCTCTCTCTCTCTCTCTCTCTCTCTCTCTCCCTTCACCATCTGCTTTTCTGCATGATCTGCCTACATATCTCCTAACTGGCTCTCAGGAGAGAGCTGGGGGATGGTGGTAGAGAGGGAAACCTGAAATAGTGGGAAATATGCGAGAGTAAAAGAAAAAGAGGACAAAGACGTTATTTCTGAGGGAGTAGTCGCACAGCGCGCTGTTCAGACACGATAACTAAAATAATAAAAACATTTGGAATATATGGGCGATCCTGGCAGAAATGTAATGTCAGGTTACCTGTTTTTGTGTGTGTGTACCATTCGCATGAGTCTTTTCAATAATCAAAGATAAAGGCAAGTACCGTTAATAAGAAAAGGAAATCAAGGAGATTCCCAGTAGTGTAAGATTTAAGTCATTGCTGCTTTGTTATTTTTCAAATACAATGTGATGTAATCCAATAAATAATCCAGAAATACCCCTCAGCCCAGTCATTCCCTGAATGGATATTGGTTTACCTTTTAACATAAACGATTATGTGGCCTGGATAGTGATCCAAATCAGTCATTCTATTCTTAGGAGCTTAATGAACATAGATCTTATTTTAACTTAACAGTGTACATCCTCACAGATCCCCATTTAATGTTGTCTTCTGCCACTGCGTGGCATGTACTGTATTATCCTGAAGGCCTGGGAGACTGATCTCAAGGGGGATCCTGGTACATGCATGCTTGTGTGTGTGTGTGTGTGTGTGTGTGTGTGTTTGTGTGTGTGTGTGTGTGTGTGTGTATCTGCATGTGCCCACTGTTGATTCACTCATTGACCATCGCTCCCCCTGCTGTCTCCTGTGGGCCTTAATGCTGGGAGGGATCGATAACCTTCTCCCTCGCCTCCACCACCACAGTCTCTACTAGAGCAGCGCTCGGCAAAACACTTCATCAGCTCAAATGCTTATGCATGTTGCCCTGAATGTACTTACAACTGCACACACATACTGGAGGGTAGTTTTTTTTCCCCAATTCTAAGGTAAAATGTTACAATCTGCAAAGTATTCAAACAGAGAAAAAAACAGCTGCAACACACACACACACACACACACACACACACACACACACACACACACACACACACACACACACACACACACACACACACACACACACACACACACTATCTCAGTCTCTCCCTGACATTAGCTGAACAGAGTCCATTACTGCCAGGTAATGGGTAAATGTCACAATAGCAGGATGTCATAAAGCTCTGGAGTGGTCTAATGGGTTTTGTTCAGGTTGAGGTGACACACGCACACATGCACATGTGCTCTTCCAGGAAACTATCGTCCTAGGTGCTTGATGCATTCGCTCATCACATCACAACCGTCAACCCTGACTTGTTTGAAGAGCTAATGAAATCTGTTTAAGGAAGAAAATTATGAGAATCATCTGCCACTTTGCTTGAATACAGAGGGGATGGTCCTGCTCTTGTCACCTTTTATGTTGCCGCCTTTACTCCTACTTCTACCCACTTGTTATCTTTCTCTACCAAAAAGTAAGCTCTACCGCAGACTAACATAACGTGAGCAGAGAAAAGTGATAGATATTAACTGAGGATCTGAATAGAGTCGAATATCAATGAGGAGACAATAGAGAAAAGGCTTTTGAGAATTACCATTTTATCAAATTAACTATAAGACAAACAAACAGACATATTGAAATATGCCGATTCTGATATGTTCACACGCAAAGGTATAAACAGGAAGCATCCTACTACAGACAAGAGTTCTTTTTTTGGCTTTTTGATTTGTGCCGATTCCAGACACTATGGAAACATGCAGTAAACAATATTTAATCAGTAGGCCTAGCAGTCTCCATTAGAATGTGTGAAAACAGTGTGGCTTATATTGACAATAAGCTTAACAGGAGCTGATGAGGAGCATGTGCTGACATTAATCAACCCATTACTGCAACCACAGATGGTTGAACTTTGACCTTTGACACAGATGAGTTCTGGGCTCATCAAGTCAAACTTAGGAATCTTTGACTGCGGAATTTAGGCAGGAGTGGGTGTGTTATTTTTATGATGCCTATAAATGGTGTTTTGAAATGCAATTCAAACGATTACTTCACTGGCTTTCATGTACAGAGATTAAGAAGCTGTGTGCGTGTCGGTGCGGCGTGATGTTTGTTCATCTCGTCCTCTACTCCCCTCTCACCTTCTCCTCTAGTCTTCGGGCACCAGCGTGGTGGTGGACATCGCGGTGATGGGTGAGGCCCACGGTCTGATCTCAGACCTGCTGGCCGACCCCTCGCTGCCCCCGAACACCTGCAGCTCCCTGAAGGCCGTCAGCAACCTCCTCAGCACCCAGATCAGCCTCCAGCCACTCCACCGGCCTCGCATCCCTGCGGACACACACCCCTGCTCGGACTCTGAGGAGGGGCCCGAGAAATCAGAGAGATTGGCCATTCCAAAGGTTTTCTTTTGTTTTTTAAAAATCTATTTTCATTCGTTAGGGGTTTGAAATACTATTCAGTTTGGTCATTTGGGCGAATAACACAAGATCACTCATAGTGCAAATCTGCTCATGGCTCAGTCAGAGGTTTTTGTGTGTGTTATACTTATATCGCATAGTTAAACTGCGAGCAGCTGGTCTCAAGCAGAGAGGAGCAGTGGGCTACAGCGGTCTGGAAAACTCACTTCTTGTAACTCAACAGTCCCAGATTTTTAAACTTGCAATCTTCAGACACAACCAGTGCAATTCATCAGACTTCACATAGCTCCCCCAGGAGCACAAAAAGGCTTCATGCAACTTCTTCCACACATGCAGTAGCACTTCCCACGTCCTGTAAACAGACGCTGACGTGTAAATTCAATGGATTGACTCTTTAATGTTAAAAATAATGTTTCCCAGTAGTAGGCCAACATAATAATCAGCAAAGAAAAAGATCCCTCTATTGGTGAGATGCTAAATGCCTCTATAAGTGAAGTTAGATTTATTGTACACTTAACCAGTTATTGCTGCTTTACATGCCAACACACACACACACACACACACACACACACACACACACGCCCAGGTGTACATCCCCCTGCATACATCACTCCCATCTCCTTCCCTTGCTGCTGGTGTAGTGTGGGGCTCCAATGACGCACAAGCTTCCAGAGGGCTTTTAATGTTTTACAAGGCCGGCACTTCAAAATGTACGCAGGCACTTACGGCGGCGAGGAAACTAAATAAAGCGTGTGATGCAATGCAGGATAGCCGACCAGTAAAAGTGACTAACAGCTTTAACGCTGCCCGATTGCTCGACACGTGTCGTGGAACTCGATGAGACGCCGCCTCATTTCAGCTCGTTGGGGTTTTGTGAGTCTGCATGTGGGGCGATGGGTTAAAGTTGGTGATGTAGCTTCACTTGTGCCGCCCCGTTTTATGGCTCTGAAGTAATGACAGAAAATAGCAGTTTTTGGACTGGAGCAGAAACACTTTTGCTTTCATTTCTTGTTAAAAGCACAAGAACAATTGCTGACCGTCGCTTATGACTTCTATCAGCTTTCTGTCGCTTGGTCTTGTATGTGTCTTTAGCCATTGTGCAAGTCCAGCAGTTCAGGCTATTTTTTCCATTTGTTTATAGCGGCTGCCAAATGTTCAGCCAGATTCTGTTGAACAGATTTCTATTTCCAAAGCATACTATTGTGTTATACTATCATATATATATTTCGCTAGCTATGGAAATAAAGTAACAGAGGTTAACATGCGGCAGTCCATCATAGTGAACATCACGGCTACTTTCATTTTTTGTCAGCTACTTTATTGTCGCATAATAATGCAGTGCAGTGTTTTAGATCTGCACTTACACTGCATTACCACACGATAATTGAATTCAGAGTAGAGAAAGCAGATGTGATGTTCACAGTGATTGATTACCACCATATGTCTTCTCTCCTCTTTATCTCTCGCCCTCGCCTCCTCTGTCATTGTTCCATACACTTTTGAGACATCTTTGATTTTATTCCCTTCACTGGAGGTGAAAAGCAAACCACAGAGCAACTATGTATGTGTGCATTTGGATGGAAACGATGCTTGTGTGTATAGCTGTCTGCCTAAAAGTAAATAGATAAAGATGGAATTTTTTTATTCTGCAGTGTATGAAATTCGATCCTCTGCTGCCCTCTATATTTTGCTCTGTGTTTTTTTAAGAGACAGTGAGAGAGAGAGTGTGTGTGAGAGAGATCCTTTTAGAAAATTATACTAACTATACAAAGACACGAGCTGACATAACTCAGTTTAGCTCGTGGCTTTACGCAACAAATATGTACAACTCTGGATAGATTGACACCACAGGGGAAATGAACATCTCCTTTCTACTTAGTATTCTGTCTTCCATATGCTGTAAAAAAAACAAACAAAAAAAACAAGAAAGGGCTGGAAGAAAAAATTGCCTTATAGTTTGATGTCTTTACATTTTGATGGAGGGGAGAGGGAGGCACAGTAGTTTCTTTAGAAAGCAGAAAATAACTCTTATCGAGAGCCTCAGCCGAGCGTCAAAAAGCTCAAATGTCTATTAAACAGAGCTGCATCCCACTGGGACTTTGTTACATTTGTGAATCAAATATTGAGATTAGAAAGAGTTGTAATGATTAAACGTAAGTGAATGTGGACGAATTTGAGCAGAAGTGAAAAGACGCGAAGTAAGAATTTTTCTGCACAGAAACCGTTAATGCAAACATGCACTTTTTCATCTTTCACATCACAGGCTCTAGGCTAAAGCCATGTGGATATGCAAAGAATATATGCACAGCAATATGGCTACCTCATAACATATTCTGTACAAAGAGGCAGAGCCAAATCTCTGAAGTTGTCTATCTTTTCATCAAAAATTCCATTAGGTTTCAGTCTGTCCAGTGCCTACATATACTAACACTGGTCTACTTGCCTCATCCATGTCCTTAAACTCTTCTGTTTTGTGCATCGTCATTACAGCGTCTGAGGCGGAGTCTGCCCCCAGGGTTGTTGAGGAGAATCTCATCAACGTGGACCACGACCACCTCAGCCACAGGGCTGCCCACCCTGGAGCCGGGCCCTGTACGGCGAGACCGCTCTGCCAGCATCAAACACACCGCAGACAGGTAACGTCACTCACTGACTCACCACAAACCGAGGAGGACCGGGATAGCTTTGGACTCTATTCATCTGACTGTTTCCTTGCGTCAAACCAGTGAATCGTGGAACAACTCAGTAATGATGACCATCTCGAAGAGCCGCTCCATGTCTGCCTCCTGTGCTGCTTCCGTCACTGCCAACCACCTCTACAGCAAACCACTGGGAAGAACAGGTATGTGTGTGTGTGTGTGTGGGTGTGTGTGTGTGTGTGTGTGTGTGTGCGTGTGTGTGTGTGTGCAAAGCTAATTCACAAACTGAGTAAAAGTGTGTACTAAGTAAGGTATGGTTTTTAAATTGGCCAACATGTTTTTCAGGTTTCCCCCCCTCCAACGTATCACCTCTGGGGTCTCCGTGCCCATCTCCTCCCGTCCAGGGCACGCCCGTCTCCAGTCCTACGATTAAGACATATTCAGTGCAGCTTCCTGAGCCGGCTGGGCCACTACCAGAGCGGGGCCCTGGCTCTGTGGCCCCCAAGAGCCACCACAGAGCCTTAACTCACAGCCAGAGCGCCCCCAGCTCCACCACCCCTCACTGGCGGCCTCCGTCACTCTGCAGCAGGTAACCTGCATCCAATCAAACACGAGGTCATATCTATCTGCAATAAGGTGATGACATCATCTTTGTTTATGTGTAATGAGCCGTTGGAATTACTGGACAACAGAAGTTGAGCAGGATGGACCAAACTTTGACCTTTGAACATGTACGTTTTTATCTGTTTCCATCAGCTGCGGCAGGCCGTTCAACAACCGCCTCAACCATGGGGTAGAATCTGTGGACAAAGGAGAGAGATTACACCATCCAGGTAAACTTCTGAGTAGTGATGAGATCTTATGGCTCTGTGGCTCCGCTCCTTTCAAAGAGATGTTCTTTTATTTCTTTTATTTTTCTTTTTTGGATGCAGGCGTTCACCAAGGGTTCAAAAGGACGGCTCCTCGTCCTTGTATTTTCTTTTTTTGAAGGAGGAGGCAGGGATTACTGGGTTCACCAAGATAATGATATAATGATATGAGGATAACTCATGTGTCAGAGTATCAGATTCAAATTCAGACATCCCACCAATATCATTTCAATATATACTATATAGCCCTGATGACAATGATCAACAATTACACATAACAAATTTCTTTTTGTCAGGGAATGTACTACTTTGAAGTTACTGTATATGAAAAAAACAAAACAGAGGGAGAGACCTAGTGCGGCTCCAATGTATACACAAAGAACCTACATTGTGAAGAGAAGTGCCTGTGTTTGTTTCTGCTTTACAACATAACCACCATGAAACATTCAGATTTAAAATAAAACAAAAGTTTGATTTCTCTGATTCAATTATTTGTCTTCACTAACGCCTCTCCCTCTCTGTAGCTCGCTCGACCACCGTCTCTCTCTCACTCTCTCTCTCTCATGACTGACTGATTCTCTCTGCTCACGTCAAGGGGAGTGGGTGGATTAGGGCCGATGACAATTGGGCAGAGCATGATAGCAAAATAAAAAGAACGGCTCCCGAGCGCAACTCGGAACCATTTGTTCTTCCTAAAGAGCCGTTCAAAAGAATCGGATCGACGCCAACATCACAACCTTACTTCCATGCTCTTTGCTTGTGTTCGTTATTACACATTTCTATCCGATTCGGCCCCAAAGCATGATAATAGAGAAGACACCCAGCCATTGTAAGAGTTTAAAATTGCTTGTTCATTTGGTCATCGCAGTGTTTTCACTAGTATTCCTCAAACTGAACAGATACAAATCTGTAAATCGTTAAGAAGTCTAATAATTTGATTCACTCACACTGACCCTTACTGTAGTTTTGCATCATCACCAAGACAGTCACATTGAATTGCACATTTCTAAAGTGTGCAATGTTTCCCCAGATGAGCGCGCAGCAGTAGCGTCATCAGACTATGACAGTACCTACGACAGCACCTACGAGACCAACCACAGTGACAGCAGCGACTTTGCACAGAATGAAGAGGAGCAAGAGGGGGGCAAGAAGCTGTCTGAAGCAAGGGAAGGTTGCAGGGAGTATCCTGCAGAGGGCATGGTTCTTCCTCCACTCCTGCCATCACCAGAGGTAGACGATCAAAAAACAAGTCTCAGTTAACTATCATGAACGTGAATGTGCTTCAAATCACTGCAGACAGCAGAAGCATTACTTTCTCAATAAGAGCGAGTGTGGAAAGTCTGAATGCAATTCTGATGTATGCATTATTTACTGTCATTAGGGGAAACTGGTTTTCCCAAATACTGCATCCAAGCAGTGGTGCATTCTGAGTGAATGTGAATACATTTGCCAGTTGACCATCAAAGTGAGGAGAGTGAAAAGTTGCAATGACTGAAAACTTACATTACTGTACCTTTACACACATTAGCCTGCATCTGTCTGACTCTTTCTCCCCTGTTCCTGCTGCCTTTACCCGACAGGACAAGCCGATCTTGGCCCTGGAGGCTCCAGTGATGCCAAGTCTGGAGCCTCTGATGAGTCAACTCAACAACTGGAACTTTCCCATTTTCAGTCTGGTGGAGAGGACTCACGGCAAGGCAGGCTGCATCCTCAGTCAGGTAAACAATAATTAGTTATGCTGATGATAATAAATGATGTTGCAACCCTTGTAACATTTATTTTATGGATATATATCTATACTCATTCAATAAAATGGAACCCACAGATATTGCCAAAATTGTCACCTACATATAATTTTCAGTTTAAAGTTGTAATATAAGTAAATTTGCAACTTCGGCTTGCAACAATTACCCAAACAGGAAATGAAAGTAAAAGTCAGTGGGAGATATGACGACTTTGTGAAGCTATAAACAACTTCAGCAAGGTATTGGTGCCTAAGTCAGTAAAGTAAGGTTTTTCAGGTATATCAGCAGATTTGATCATTCAGTAAAAGTTGAAATGCAGATCCAACAGAATAGTCAAATCCACAGGAGCTAAATTATCAGTACCATGCAGATAAGAGTGTCACTAAACAGCAACATTGCAAAATAAGTATGTTAATACATTGATGAGCCAAAATAATCTGTGGACCACAAGGCCGAGACTTAACCACCTTGGTGTGACTAAAAAACATTGCCGAGTGTTAGAATCATTTACAAACGGGTTGGATTTTTCTCATGAGGCATGGAAATACATTTGAACTTCTACATAAGTGACTCTCTCAATAGCGATGATGTTTTCCTCACGTTATGTCGCAGGTTTCCTATCGGCTCTTTGAGGACACGGGCCTGTTTGAGACCTTCAGGATTCCTGTACAAAAGTTCATGAACTACTTCCACGCTTTGGAGAACGGATACCGGGACATCCCTTGTGAGTAGAAGATGCTCCCCTACTTATCAAATTGTGAATTATTGATGTGCAGCACTACTTAAATCTGCCACAAGGGGGATGTATTGCATCGTCAGAAGACAATCTAATCTCATTAAGTGGGGTGTTTATGTCAATTCGTTCTGAGACGGAAGCCAACATGTAACATAAACTGTTAATGTTTATACAGCTTAATCCCTACAGCTAAGTCTTTCTTATTAAAGTATGAATAATTAGTTTTCGATTTCTTTTGGTATATGATCTGAACATTTTGGAATATTAATAACTTTGAATGCTGCAGCTGTTGTGACCAGTTTTTTTTGGTTTTTTTACTCATGATTGTTTTGGGGAAGCAACTATATTTATGCTTTGTGCAATCACTGTGTATTTTTCCATAGCCCACCATGTTAACATCCTTTGAAAACCGGAAAAACAGCCCCTGCTCAGTGTGTTATTTTTGCTTTGTGTGGATTTTACAGCTCGAATCTTAGTTAGAACCTGTTTACCACTTTCACTTAGAGCATTTTTAGGACAATGTGTCTGACGGCTATTAATATCAGCCCTTTTAAAAATCTAATCCATTGATGTTTTGCAAATTTTACCGGGTGCCCAAATATTTGGAAAAGACCCTGCATTGTAGCGCCTTGGGGAGATGTGACTATGAAGAGAGACATTTATTTTTAATTTACACAAGCCACACTTCTTTTTTGTAAAAATGCCTGAACATCGATTAGATGCCAAAATTACAGAACTGGTGAGATAACATGCAAACGGTCTCTCATTTTGTACATTCAAAAGAACATGCCAGGAACAAGAAACCATTGTTTCCATTTGATCAATCACATTTGAACAATGTTTATATGGAGCTTTTCTATAACAGATACATTAACTTCCACTGTATTATAGATTCAATGTTTGAATATAGGAGTCTTATTTTTGTCCACACTTGTTTAAAACTGCTGCGGCTGAGTGGTGTCTTGTATGATATTTCATCTGGTCTCGTCGCCCTCCAGTGGTGTGAGTAAGCATTTGTTTGGTTTTAATCCCCCAGATCACAACCGGATACATGCCACTGATGTGCTGCATGCTGTTTGGTACCTCACCACTCAGCCTGTGCCGGGCCTGCCCACCCTGCTGGCTGAGAATGGGATACACACTGGTGAGGGCTTTTTTTTTTAATACACACTGCAGTTTTTCAATACAATTTTATTTGTATGGCGCCAAATCACAACATACATTATCTCAAGGCACTTTACATAGCAGGGTCGTGACCTTACCTTACATACGTTTCCTATAACTAAACGTTGTGATTATTCCCTCTTCCTGGTAATAGAATCTCAAATTCTGTTTCCATTCTGTTAGATTCTTGCAGAAGCATTTTGATCGGTTCTAGTGACGTAAATCATGGAGCTGTTTGATTTCAATCATGGTTCTCTGTCTAAATATATACAACCTCAATGCACCCCTGTGGACTTGGGGTTAAGATACCAATCATGAACCCCCAAAGGTCAGATTTAGATACCTTTATTAATTATCTCTAAAGTCTCTGTCCTGTTTCCATTTGATTTTAAAAAGCTGACATGTCCCTCCTGAACAAAGTAGTCTAATAGCACCTTAGGTCTTAAAGCAATTAGTAAATAGTCAGACAAGACAGCATTTCAGCAGAGAGCACCATCTGTGACTCAGGACTGGTTTGTGTTATCTTTCCGTCCGCAGACTCGGAGAACGGCATTGGACCTGATGCCACTGGCTTCCTGGTGTCCAAGATGAGCTCTGTGCCGAAGGATGGCTATGGCTCCCTGTCCGGCCTTATCCCAGGCCTGGAGCTCATGGCCCTGTACGTCGCTGCTGCCATGCACGACTACGACCATCCTGGAAGAACCAACGCATTCCTAGTAGCTACCGGTGCACCACAGGTAAATAAACATAGTGCTTCGATGGACCTGTGGTCCAACTGAATGAACTGATGGCTTATAATATTCATTTGATTAGATTAATTTTTTTGCCTAACTTCAGTTAGGAAATCTGCGTATGTGAATAAAGAGTATGAGTAGCCACTTCCCACAAGCAAGCTCAGACATGAATAAACTTCCACCAACTCAGGCCAGCATGTGGTCATTTCTCACAAACTCCAACCTGACCTGGGTTCAGAAAATGTATTATCTAATGAAATGAGATGGACACATAACCATCTAATGGTAAAATGTCCAGTTGCATTGCTAAGCAACAAACCTGAATGTGAGGCTGTTTGTAGCAGCAGCAGCATTAACCTTTAGGATATTTCAGATGAAGTGTGAAGATAAGTAGAGCAAACTGTAGTAATTCTTTGCTACGTATCAAATGTATGAATATGTGTGAATTAGACAATATAATATTATTATTGCAGCACACACTAAACACCATTATAGTTAGAGTAAGAGTAAAAAAAAAAGAAAAGCAGAATCCACACCACACACAATAAGAGCTGCTGGAGAGTAGTTGATCTTTTTTTTTAGCTTTTTCATCCCAAGTCTTACTCCAAACTATTGTACGGTATATAATAAAGCCAGGTGAGCTCCTTTGGCTTTTCCATGAACACCGGCCATGAATATTAATTTCATTTTCTTCTCTTCCATTGCAGGCTCTTCTATACAACGACCGATCCGTCTTGGAAAACCATCATGCAGCTTCAGCTTGGAACCTCTTCATGTCTCAACCCGAGTTTAACTTCCTCATTAACCTTGAACACATGGAGTTCAAGCGCTTCCGCTTCCTAGTTATTGAAGCCATTCTGGCCACTGACCTCAAAAAGCACTTTGACTTCCTCGCAGAGTTTAATGCAAAGGTAACTCTACACTCAGTTGAGCACATACCTCCGAGACTCCCATGCCTGGTTTTTGGTCATCACAAACCTTAAATAATTCCCTGGGAAAATCGAGGAAAATGAAATCTCGCAATATTAGAGAAAATTTGAAAAAGTTCCTGGATCTGCCCCTTTCTCCAATTTCGTCAATTCCAAAATTGAATGGGTTCTTTCTTGGCCCATGTCCCATTCTTCCGACAAGTTTAATGGAAGTATCAATTCAGTAGTTTTTTTTTGTGAAAGACTCTTGACAGACAAACAAACCAACCAACCAAAGAGTCAACAAACAAAAAACGAACGGGCTGAAAGGATAACCTCCTTGGCATAACCCTCCTCCTTCAAGGTCTATTTCCAACCTTTTTTTTTTTTTTACACATACCTCTCTGTGCGTGTCTCCTCAGGGGGGTGATGAAGGACTGTCTGGTATTGATTGGACCAACGAGAATGACCGATTGCTGGTGTGCCAGATGTGCATCAAGCTTGCTGATATCAATGGACCACTGAAGTGTAAGGAGCTCCACCTGCAGTGGACAGAGGGGATCGTCAACGAGTTCTACGAACAAGTACGCTTGTGAAAATATCCATTTAATGGGAACTAAAAGTCATTGGGTGTTTTTTAGGATAAATAAAGCACCACCTTTAAAGTTTGTATTTATATAGTACAGACAGAACCTCATTCATAAATAGATGGGAGTTTAGTTGGGAGAACAGAAAGTGACAACACACGAGGAAGGAAACCACAAAGTAAAACAGGAAATCACAAATTCAAGATACATAAGGAGTAAAGGTAACTCAACTAAAACCTAGACACAAAGAAAGTCACTACAAACCAAAACAGGAAACAACAACAAGGGACAAAAGAAACGTCCAACAGATACACAAGGAATAACAATCAAACAAATGTCCAGAAACAAGAGTTCATGAGGGCAGAATCATGACGAATCTCTTCTTAGTAATACTGGCATATGAAATGTGAACAGAATATGATCAAATAAACTTACAGAGTATGCTTCTTTATGAACAAACCCAAGTGGATTGGATAAGGTGCATTACTAGATAAGTTGTCACACGCTTCTTCCCCCCTCGTGTGGTGTGAACAAAATGGCCGCTTCAAAATGAAAACTTTATGAAGTCCCTGGGCTGCAAACAAACAAAGCCACTAGAGGGCACTAGACTGTGCTAATTGTCACAGGTGAACTGCAGAGTGGAGGAGGAGCTGAATGGAGTAGAAGAACAGCAATTTAAATGGAGGGGTTCAATTGGCAACCCACCATGACGTCACCCATCGGTTTGGAGACGTGTATGAGCCTTGAGTTTAGCATTTTTACGAGTGCCATCTTGTTGTTTTTCGCAAACAGACATAGGAGATGGGGGTGGGTCTGACTGAGAGCTTGTCCACTGCACGCCCACCTACACCTGCAACCAAGCTGTCAATCACGCTGTAGCCACGCTCCAAAGTATATGGTGCTTTATCGTTTATTTTACTCTAAATAAGAAGTCTGTTTAAAAAATGAAATTCATGCTGTATTGGAGAAGACTTGAAACCAGCGATTGAGACCATACCATTTTTTAGCCCTCCTTTATTGAAATAAATGAGGTGGACAAAATGATTTCAATCTAAAAAGAACAACAACCAACAACATACAAACTATGGAAAAATTTAATAAAATAAAAAACAAAATAGTTTATTATTACATATTGTACACTATTGTGAAAATGTGTTAATGTAAAGCCCTTAAAAACGTGGCTTCAGATCTATGTACAATGCCAAGTAAGCACATATGAAGCTTGACCTAATTGGAACAAAGGCAGGAATATCAGATATCATTGATCACAACGAAAATAATAAATATAAAGGATTAAATAAATGGCATTCTAAAGCTCCATTGAACCCAAGAGCCATTTTATCCATTTCATTTACTTCTT
Organism: Scophthalmus maximus; assembly: GCF_022379125.1. NCBI lineage: Eukaryota > Metazoa > Chordata > Actinopteri > Pleuronectiformes > Scophthalmidae > Scophthalmus > Scophthalmus maximus. Next base: position 15,386,663 of record NC_061525.1, read on the forward strand.
CCACAAGAAGGACAAAGGTTACAGTCAGCTGCATAGCAGCACCTCTGCAAAAAGGCCTTTAATTTCGTGACCAAGGAGAGTTCAGCAGGGTTTTACGCAGAAAGAGAATAGTCAGAGCACTTAATTACTAGCTCATGAATTTGTTAGACACGAGTTTAGACGGATGCCTGGCAACAAATCCTGCTCTTAACTAACAAATACCTCTGACTGGTCAGTTTTAGTCGATAAAGATAAAATCTGATTAGCCAGAGAGATATGATTACTCTCCTAGCAACGACCTGTTGTATGTTGAATAGTACTAAGTTGAGACTTTTAAGCCATAATTTAAATTAGTGCCCCCCTCTCTCAGTGGTATCCATAACCATTGTGTTCAAAACGTAAAGTGGTTGTATTTTTACAAAGCCTTAAGAATGATGTAGAATATGTGCTATGGGCAGGAGCAGCGGGGGTGGGTGAAGTGAGGCAGAGCGGGTGTGTACACGTATTTGTCTTCAGAGGGGAAACTGATGACCTCAATAGATTCATTCACAGTAACAAAGAGGAAAAAAAAACGATGGAACTGGGGATTGTCAACACAAACGTGTACACGCGCGCACGCACACACACACACACACACACATACATTAAGCTCTGAAATGCACCACTATTATTCAAAGCATCAACAATTTCTGGATCTGATAATCGATTTCCTCTCACACCCATTCATGCTCTTACTTCACAAGTATACACACGTCTAACATGAACTTCTAGTGCAGTGCACTGACACCATCCAGGTTTCTGGTTGCCATAGCAATTGAAGCCCTTGCCCCTCTGTCCTCTGCCTGAATTTGCTTTGAAAGCCCTGACGTTAGAAAAACCAACAGCACAGAAGACAATACATGCTTCCATGACATGTCACAGTACATGTCAATACAAAAACAGAAACCACAGCCAACATGGATCTGTCTGTATGATCAAAAAGGTGTAAAAAAACAACTGAAAATATCCCAACAAAAATAAGTACCTCTGTCTGGTCAAGTTCTACAGATTCATTTAATACTTGGTTGAGAAAATCAATTAATACAATTCAAGTTTTCATATATTTTTCTATCAACAATGACGAAACCACCAATGAGCAGGTGCCTTTTGAATATGATTACATATGATTACAAAGATCTAATATATTGTCGGGGGGTCTGATTTTTGTGGTTGGTACGCCACCTATGCATGTTTGGTGGCAAAATATAATTAATCTGAATATTTGCCAGCATGTTGAATCCACAGATTTGTATTAGGATAATGTGGCAAATGTCTGCGGAGATGTTCTCTCTCTAAACCATTATCCAGTGCATTTAATACTTTGACACTTCTGTGCACGTGATATATTTTCTTCCAGGGTGATGAAGAAGCAAGCCTGGGCCTTCCCATCAGCCCATTCATGGACCGCTCTGCGCCGCAGCTCGCCAAACTACAGGAGTCGTTCATCACCCACATAGTCGGACCTCTGTGCTCCTCCTATGACTCTGCTGCTCTTATGCCAGGGCACTGGGTCGACCCACCTGAGGGACTGATGGCACCAGAAGATGCGAAGGAAGAGCAAGATACAGAAGAGGAAGACACGTCAGATGAGGACGCATCTAGTTCAGATAGCTCCCGTATGTCAACCTCTTAACGATACATGTCGCAGAAAATATCGAGCTGGTCGTAATGACTTACATGTGACCTCATTGAGCATTTATTCCGCCTACAGCACTTTGTGATTAAATGAATGTCAATGTTGGTGAGACCTGGGATGATTTGACTTCTACTTAAGGTCAAGTAAAGATTCAAAAATCAGCACTTTTAGGTTTAAGGTCACAAAAGGAAATCAATCTATGGCCTTGACCTGATAGTTTCGTCGGTGTTGGTCAGTTTAAGACTTGGCGGATTTAGAGAAAAACAGGATCAAATACTTAAGCCCATGTGAAGCCGTTACCAAGAAAGGCCTTGTTTCACCTCTGCTTTATTCAGCATGTGGGCCAAAATTAATTTCCAAATGGGACGTAAAGGGGTTTTGTTTCCTACTGAATATGAAAAGGGAGTTTCAAAGCATCCATGTGCAAGAGAGCACTGATATCCATGTTATCATTATTTCTAATGATGCACATGGTGAGAGTTTTAACTATTTCTCCCATCCAAAGACAGTAGCTGCTGTGTAAATAACATTTTTTTACCTAAAGACAGTCTCTTATCATTTTTAATACATTTTAACATTTTGATGAATTCTGCTGCCTGTCTTATTTGATGAACAGGCACGAGTCAGTCATTTCATCCAAATCTAAGAAAGCAAACAATCCTATTTCCTGAAAATGCACTCTCTCAGTCAGGAACTTGTCTAACTGTTGGTTTTGTGTCCGACAGAACAACAAGAAAACAAAAAGGAGAGGGGGAGGAAAGTGTTTTGCCAGATCACACAGCATCTTTTGCAAAACCATGAAATGTGGAAAAAAGTGATTTCTACAGAAGCCGACGAAGAGGCCCAGGAAGAAGACCCGCACTGCATCGGCAGCCCCTCCGTTCCCATCACAGCCATCCATGAGGAAGAGGAAGAGCAAGTAAGCAAAGAAGAGGAGTCGACCGATGGCCTTGATGAAAGGGAAGAGGTGCCGGCTTTAGAGGAAGAGGAAATCCTTCCGCAATCAGAGACTTCAGGGGAACAGGAGGAAGAACCAGAGTGATATTATGGACTGAGAACCCCTTCTTAAACGGGAATCTGAACATTGTCTGAAAAAAATGTTTATTTCTTACGTTACTAAACTCTTGATATGGTAGCCAGCACATCACTTTGACACAACACTGTAGAAGATGTTTTGGGTAACATGTGCCTAACAAAAACAGGGTTTGAGGACAGACATGGTGCATGCCCAGTGCAACAGGGAGAAAGGGGTGAAATAAGCGAAAGACGGCGTGGCAGAACGAGGAAGAAAAATGAGCTGAAAAAGAAAAAAAGAGAATGATTGCGTCTTTATTCGATTTTTGTTATCATGTTTGTTTTATTCTGGATCTGGTGCCCTGCCCTCACCCAGGCTGCCCGTCCTGCACTATGAGCCAACCATGCTGATTCACTCACTCACTCACTCACTCACTCACTCACACCAGTTAGTAACACACTGTCACGGACCAACATCCCAGCCCTCTTGTCGCTCCCATGCTGTCAGCACACTGAAGCCCATGCCTGTTGCCATCTGCATGAGGATGCGCAACAAGCCCCTTCTCCTTGAAGACAATGGGATGAAAGCCAGGGGGGGAAAAGCTTCAGAGGTTGTCAGAAAGAAAAAGAGCCAGTTCTAGTACAATGTGTATGCAAACATACACCCACACAAGCTCCACGGACACGCACACACACACACACACACACACACAATGCTGCATTAGAAACACATTCCATACACAGAAGTGATAGGAAGCTTAACAAAGAACCCTATTGCTATAAAAGCTTTATTCTCGCTCAAGGAAAAACATTGAAAACAATGTTTTGTTCATGTTTGTCCTCAGTTGCATGTCTTCTCCCTGTCTTTTGTAACTCAAGGTCGGTCCGGCACACTGACATGCTTCCAGGGCACACAACTCAGGAAGGAAGACACCCGAAGAGAAAGAAACAACACTAGCGTCTTTATCCTTGTTCTTGCTGCTGCTCCAAGATTTTCTTTCTGTGCAGTTTGAGATGCGATTGATTTACTGATGTCCCTATATATATGGTTCCCTTTGTGCACGACCAAGGGAAAACAAGATTAATAACCACATTAGACCATCACGAAACTAGGCAATAAGGTAATGTGTTTTGTTAATATCATTTGTGTCCATTTTTTTTATGTCACTGCCCAAGTTGTTTTCCTAATCTTTACAGTAATTAACTCACTCATGGCATGAATTCTTTATAATTTCTAGCCTGGTATGTAGGCCAAATGCTTCAGAAAGGGAGTAATCCAGTAAACCACAATAGTTCCAGGCCCGAGCTGACTCACTGCTCCAAATCACCAGAGGATTTACATGAAGACGAAAAAGAAAAAGATATATGAGGGAACATCTTGTGATGGGTCATACCGGCCACAACGCCTGTCAACATTTTGACGTTACAACCCATGAGCTCTCAGTATTCATTACTCAGTATCTAGTACTATGTGTACTCAGTGGTCATGGGTCTATCGCAGTGACAAACAAAGTACTAGTAGGTGTCTCCATGACCACATGTTGGCATGATGACACACACACACACACACACACACGCGCACACACACAAACACGCACACGTTCACAGCCCTCTTGATTTTGCCCTGTGGCTGCTGTCGTGAGACCAACACTTTATATATGGTTAGGGTTAGGATTGCTCTCTATTATGACATCATGAGCATTGATTGGCTTAGGCGGTTGCTGTCCCAGGAACCTTGTACAAATTGTTGGTCTCAGGATATCAGGCACTTGGGAAAATCAGGAAACGCCACATAGACTCACAAGGTGAAACCGATACCAGGTCCAATGTTGCCACTGGTAAATACCCTTTGGTACCAATTGCCATCCAGGAAATGCTGTGTGCAAGACGCTTTGAGCCACAGCTGCATAAGTCAGTTATGTATTCTGCATTCTTCTGTGATATTGTTATGGTTTAACAGACACTGAGGAAATCGAATCATGTTGTATATTGTACAAGGTCAATCCTCAATGAGAGCAAGTGATAGAATTTTGCACATTGAAGATGACGTCTGCCTTCTGTGTAGTTTCTTGAGTGCAGCAACACTCAGCACAGCTCAGCATGGCTCTCTCTCCACACGTAGTCCGCACCGAAGACACAGATTAACGGTTGGCGTCATGCTCTCCTTTGATGTCCCCCGATATTCAGATTGGTGGTGATGGAGGAAAAGGGAAAACCAGGAGAACAGGCTGAGTAATGAGGCTTAGTACTGAAAGAGGAAGGGGGGGAGAAGAAGAAGCCCTTTAGCTTGACTTGTAGCTGCTTATGAGGGGTCATATGGGTGTCAGATCTTTTTTGCAGCAGATTCCTCCCGATGTAACTCTTTGAAGATGAGCCAGTTTGGTCGGATTCAAAATCATGTGATGATCAAGTTTCCATGTCGGGAAAATGTGTTACAGGGATATGCAGCAAAGCAACAAAGGCACTTTGTGGATTCTGATCCATTGATTTAAGGATGCTTTGGATCCTCACTTACCGATCTGTAGCAGGTACTTTGTGTTAAATTCGCAAAGTAATCAAGGACACGTGTTAATACAATTGAAAGAGGTTCTCTGACTTTAACAGCACATTCTGGAGAAGCTACTATGTGTCTGGACATTTTCTGGAGTTTGCCTTTCACGTATGACGAACCCAGCAGGAGATTATCCAATTTACTGGCATCTGGGTAGTGGATGCAGGAGGCAGGACACGATAATAATTCCACTGTGGAAAGCAGTGTTTTTGTTTACATTCATCAACATGCACACTAGCTCGCTATGAATTGTCCTGCTGTATTTCCAATCTGACTTTTTCCAGAAATTTGACCAGGTGGCAAAATGTCCAGAGCAGCATTTGCGGACTTTTGTGTTCTCACATACAGCTCCTCTGGAACATTTCAGGAAAGGCGCATGTCTGAAAGCCGCTATAAATACACCAGGCATGGGTAACGTTTTTAAAATCTAAACAGCATCATCAACGGCAAAAAAAATCAGCAACCAAAAGGAGCATTGCATGAAATACAAACATCCTCTAAAGATACAAAATGCTTTATGCAGCCAATCCATTAATCAAAAAAGGGGTAAAGCAGACTAAGCAATATATTTACCAGGCTTGTTTGCAGACACTGTTTCTACTGGCTGAACTTTCTATGCTGTGACCCAATTTCTTAACTCAATTAGAATTTCGCCAACGTTAATACTGTCTAAATCCTCCGCTGTATCCATTACACTGTTATCAAAATGCCCATTGTGCAAAGGAGGGCTAAACTGCAACGTAATGCCCTTGACTGCTTGTTCCCTGTACTTACAAGAGGGTGCAGTGCTTGTTTTTACTGCTATGAAAAAGAAAGCATGGGCTTATTGTTCAGGTTTCAGGTCGAGTTGAGAGCTCCTAATGGGTGTTGGAAATCTGTGTATTTATTAATTTTAATATGCGGGAGCTATTGCAGGCAAAGGATTATTTTTTTTAACAACGTTTAGTTTTACAAACTGTAATCCTGAATTATACTCAATTGAAAGCAAAATTACCTCCAGTGTTGAGGTGAATCAGACAGCTAGCCCCGGACAAAAATAGTATATAATAAAAGGAAGCGATGTTGCTTGGCAACAGAAAAAAATGAAAAGGCAAAGTGATGTCTGACTGCCGAAACAGCGCAAATGGCAGCAGACATCTGTTGCATGAGGCAACAAGTCACACTTGGATCTACAAGTCCCCTCCTTGACCAAATGTCTTCTAGTTGCCTCCCCTTGCTTTGGCTTGACGTGATAAGTGTAGATGTAGAAGTAAACAGAGCTACGTGGCTCTAGGTCATGTAGGGCATCGACTGGGGAGTTTGAGTTGAGCGTTTTTGAAGCTCTGTACAGCAACATAGCTTTCAAACTTCAGTTATTCTAAAAAAAATTACAGAGACTGTAAAAAGCTCTGCAATCCTCCTGCCTCCAGACATGAAGGAGCTTGAGCTCCATATATTGTAAATAAAGTATATTGATGCCTCGCTTGCAACCTAATATGCGTACTATCGCAATCGATTTCTTTCCCTCATATCTCACACATGTACTGTACCATGCTCCACCTCTATGTTTGGAATCTGTAGATGGTCTTTGATTCAGCCCCCCATAGCCCTGCCTCACTACCTTTGTACTCTACAGTGCAGCAATCAAAGAGACTTAATCGGAGCTGTGATCGGATTCGGGGGTCGCTATTTTTGTCATAATCAAACGAAATTATTATAGCTCACTAGTGTAGTCATTTCAGGAGTTTTGAGTTAGCTCTGTGGGAGTGGTCAGCTGTTACCTTCAATTCTTTAAGAACATCTTTCAGGTCTTTGCATGATGACATATGACCAATTATACCATTGCAGTGTTTTTAAGTTTAAGCTTCTTATCTACATCTACTGTATACTTAACATAGTTGCTGACGATTTTCAAATGCAGGCTTGATGTAAACATTTTCCACATTTGCAGGCAGCCATTAATTTCTTGGGATTTGGGAGTTAAAAAAATGTGAGCAGTAGGTCTGCATTATTTTTCACAGTATAATTGTGGATTGATTTGAGAATTCCACAATACTGCATTATTTTGTGACTTCACAACAATGAAATGACATTTTAATGCAGACTTAATGTTCACTGGGTTAAAAAAAGTTGTACATAAGTAAATGGAAACCAATGGGTGCATGGAACGGCTTCTTACTTGTAATGTCAAGTATACAGTAACTGATTTGTAGTAAATGGGCCAAGACATGTAAAACCATGGTTCCATAAGCCTTCTCTTGAGACACTGGATGAAAATTTTGTGAGAACATTATTTTGTCAAATCCTAAATAATGTAGATTAGATCAAGATTCTTGACTGCCATGGCATAAAAGCTTGTGTCATGGTGTGGCCAATGCTTTTTGCCATGCAATTGCAGGGCATTCATAACTCTTCCAACGTCTACAACCCCCAATCAGATCAAAGCCAGTATCAGTACTATCTTGTTAAGAAGAAGGGGATTGTTGCACACTCGATTTATTTGTGCAAACCAAAGAAACATTTTGAAATTTGAGTTCTGTTTGTGATTTTCACAAAATGAACCCTAAAAAAGAAGCATGTTTCCTGCAACTTCTCTGTTTTTTTGTCAGTGTCATCCAGAACCTGGTGAGGATGTCTGGATATGAATACACTTAGTTATAGTGCGAACACAGGGCAGATTAAAGCAACACCAGAATCATTTGAAGCATTCATCTAACAGACTGCAGCACATGGGGTTGTCCACGTTTTTACTGTCTGTTGTTTCACGACCATGTCAACAGGCAGCTGTAGCACTACAATGGAACTGGCCGAACGTTCTGTTCTCAGACTGAAGCCCTTGTAGTTTCTTTTTGATGGTTCGAACCAAAAATATTCCTTTTTCGTATTGTTTGTTGTTTTATCCATTTTAAAAGGGAGCTATGCGTCTGTGCCATAACATTTCCACGCATATGTACAGTATGTATGCATACATTGTTTGAATGAGATATTCATCAGCTTTTCTTGTTTATCACAAAGGAAACCAAAACAATGTTGTTGTTTTTTCACCACCTTTAAGTCAAGACTAACAAGGCTGGTATGTTTTCATCTACTATAGCAGGCGCTTCAATTATTTTCTTCTCTCCAATATCTTGCACTTAACACATGTAGCAATACCTACAGGATGGGGAAATTGTGTGTTTCACCAGTATTTGTTTAAGTGGAATATAACATTTTATTTCTAGATATTGTTTGACTTTGTATAAAAAAATATATACTGTACAGATTCAAAAGTATATTATAACAAAAAACTTTTAGAAAATATTTATTTTTACCGTTTTGTAATTTAGACACAAAACTGTAGCTCCTCTATTGCCAGACTTACTGGAAGTGCCTCTCGACAATGTATTACAACGTAACTATACAATATATTGGGATTATTAGAACCTGTCACTAGCAGAGCAGTGTTGATGTTGTAATGTGAATATTGTTAAATAATAAGATTTATAAATGCTGCACGCGTCTGTATGTTCCTTAAGCCATCTCTCCAACATGGGAGGATTTCCAATGAGATTTCACAAACAAATGTATAAACATGGTAAAACACTGTTGGACTTCATATGAGTTCCAATTGTTCCAATAACACTGACTATACATTTTTAGGTGGCAATATCTAACATGTTTTTTTTATGTACTTGCTTCATTAAAGTATCTCTTTCAGTCCCATTGGTCCATAATAAGTCAATTTGAGCAAATGTGCTGATACTTTGTTATAGATTAGAAAGGCACACGGAGCACATACCTCCACCAACAGTTCCATTAAATTCAATCAAGCCTTATAGCGAAGCCAACAAAACGATGCAAATCATGAAATCATAATCTCTATTGTGGAAGAATGATAGTTTGATAAAAAAGACTATATTCAGTCACATGAAAACAGTAACATTGCTCTCACACACTGTTAAGATAGCACAGACTGCAAACAACAACTGACCACACATGAACCCTAACCCTAAGGCATAAGCATATCTATTTGCTATTATCTACTAGTACAACATTTTCAGACTCATGGTAGACTCATGGTTTATTGATAATATTGTGTTAAACTCAAGATATATAATATCATCAAGTTAATTGAAGTAATTTCTCTCCATTAATTCAGCAATAGAGGATTTGATAAACTGACTATGTTCATCTACTAGATTGAAAGTAATCCCTTTGTTAATCTAGTTTTCATTGAAGCTGCCTTCTCTTTAAAGTGCTCCCTGTCCGATCAATTTTGCCTCAGCCTTTGGAATTTACCAGTGGGTGAGGATATCAAGAGACACCCTTTTCGTCCATCCACTGGGTGAAGTAAAAATGTGGGAAAGGTAAGTGCTGCATATCAAGATATTGCCCTTGAACTTCAGGACGTGTTCAGTTTTAGTGACATGGCTTATAATATTTACAAAAGTAAACTGGAATGTCATCAATCCTCGAAGATGTTACTGCTCATTTTGTGCTCTGTCATGATCTCTTGCTCCTCTCTACAAATATCTCAGGTCTTCAATTCTTCCCCTTCACTAACTCTCAATAATCTGTGCCCTTTTTAGGTCTAACCTTCGGATCTCTGTGGAATCCTGAGGCCGGCAACAAGTTTCCTTCCATTTTGGCCTTCAGTCTACTGGTTTTCTTTCCCTTAAAAAAAAGAAGAAAAAAGAGTGCTCTACTGAGTGCTAGTCTAATTTCTACATCTACATCAGATTTAGCAACCTTAGTTTGACCATGGCCTAATTACCCTGCTCCTGTAATCCCTATTAAATTCTCACCAAGGAATGAAAGAAGGAAGTTAGGTGTTTAAAACCAGAGCCCTCTGACTTCACACAGGATTCCTGTCTTTCGACATGTATTAGAGTTACACTGATTGTCTGGCCAGTGAGTGACAGTGTAGATCTACAAGTGAAAATGTCCGACTGGGTTAGGGTTAGAGTGTACTATATTCTGATATGATGATTGCCAACGAATAAGCTTAAATACTAAACTAATGATAATAATTAAATATGACGCTGGCGCTAGAGTATAAGTCATTAATGTCCGCACAAAATAAATATTTCACAGGATTAGTGAAAACTTTGACCTGCTGGCGTTGCTAGAGGAACATTTAGAGGGTGCACCAAAGCTTTTAATACATTCCGAGATAGACTACAGTCTTTCTCTCTGGATCACAGTGGTGAATTTACAGACCAACCAACCAAGAACGCACCGTCATACCTACATCAGCTGCTGCTAACATGGTTAAAAATCAAGCCAGAGATTTGGTTTCAAGTTCCTTCACACCCCTTTGCAACAACTTTGAAACAACGTTTTGGGCTGTACTCATGTTGTCGAATTATCAAGCATGAAAAAAAGATAGCAAGTACGAAGGACTTGTTTGACATTGCACCGATACAGGATCCTTGATTTCCTATCGCTGAAATGACCACGGCTGTCTCCGAAATCCCCCACTCATTCACTACCCCCTACTCACTATAAAGGGAATTCGTTGTAGTGGGTCCTATGCAAAAGGAAATTAAGAGTTGATATAGACGCCCCACAATTCAGTGCGGCAGCGATGTTTAACGTGACGCGACATGCACTGACGACGTAAACGATCTATCCGAAGGAGAAGAAGAAGAGTATCAGTAT